>NW_020925707.1:3676013-3931034 GCF_003984885.1 Neopelma chrysocephalum
TTCTTTCTTCTTTCTTCTTTCTTCTTTCTTCTTTCTTCTTTCTTCTTGTTTGTGTGCACTTTCCCCTATAATTTTTTGAGCTCAATAAACTAGCGTTTGTTCCTTGGACACCCCTAAGGCAACGATTAAAGTAATCTTGGTTTTTTTTGGTCAAAAAACTCCCACCTCATAGAACTGAGGTGATACCCAGAGTTTTACCAATATATATCCTGATACAGGGTGTTTAATCTGCCCATTATAGGTTCTGGGTCACTGTTCGGGTGCCATATGTAGCGGTACATGGCCATTTGCCTTTATATAATAAAGAAATGCATTACGCTCTTCGGAGGCGGTGGAATCAAAGAGGTTTATTTGAATTTCGCGCCCCCTTTTATCCCTTAATACCACGTGACCTTCTTATCCAATAGGGTTGATAATCTTGGCGCATGCTCTTTTGGGCATCACTGCCCCAGTATGTCCCCCTGTATTTCAGACACGCCTCCTACACAGGTGATTGGAGAACAAATAAATTCTAGTTAAAGTGGAATAGAAGAAGTAATTAAAAATGACTTAAGAAAATTCTCTGTGAATAAAATTATTGACAGAAATTTTACCGTGAATTACTGCAAATAAAATTTCTGACAGTCTATTTGATAAACTGTTAATGAAGATTGTGTCTTTTATTGGGAAATTTCATATTTGAAAGCTTGAATTTCATTTTCTGAAAGCGCTACACCATGGTCCGGTGGGATAGGGAATAGGGTTGCATTGCATAAAGGGGTCCGACAAGGTAGAAGGTTGGGGTGCAATGGCTCCTTTATTAGGGGAGAACAGAGACTTATATAGGGTCTGGTTTAGGGAGGCTTGGCAACTGGGGGGGAACATAGGATGGACATTTTAGGGTGTAATGGGATAGGAGGATATAAGGAAGGAGGAGGAACTCGGGAGGAGTTGGGAAACTGGGGACCAATGGAGAATTACTCCGCACTGCAGCACTCCATAGCCAATCAGTGATGGATGAGCAGGAGACAAGGGAGAGCAAGGGAGTAAACAACTTTCGGCGGGAAAATAACGCTGGACAAGCCCAGGCAAGTCCTGGACCATACAAACAATTGGGATTAATATAGATAACTGGGAAAAGTACATAAACAGTGCTCAAAGCTGGGTGTATACATACAAGTCCATAAAATAGAATGTCTTCAGGCGCCGTAAACGTTCCTCCATGCCTGGAAGCGTTCCCATTCAGATTCGTGTTCCTCAGCAGCGCTACACATTTGTTTGTCATTTGTGTGAGAAAAATTAAAATGCTAAAATATCACTTAAATTAAAAAAACCAACCCTTTCTTAAGTGACCTGAAGAATTTTTAGTTTTTCTTTAGGACCCACTTTTATGTTAAAGCAACCTTTAAAGAGTATTAGCAATATGAAGAAAATAAGATCAGAAGGTCTATTAAATGGCAGTATGGAATGAATAGTCTGAGTTGCGCTACTTACTTTTTCAAGCAAAATTAGAAGCAACATGAAAGAACTACACTGATTTCAATTTTTCATATTGTCAAGAAATAAAATGAAAAAAATAAATTTATTTTTCCAGTTTAGTAAATTCTCTCCCCTTATATTTTCAGAAAGAAAGGACATTGCTGAAAGTAAAGAGAGAGCAGTACTTTAGGTAGAAATTTACCCTATTTATTTTTAGAACATATATCTGCAAATGAATAAACAAGCAAAGCCCCATCTGCCAACAAAAACAAATAGTATGATGTTTATATTACGAGCATTAGAAACTAGATTTAAAACAAAAATAATTGTCAAAGAGATTCAAAGAGAGAGATGTTGCGGAAAAGAGCACTGAAATTTACTTCAAATAACAAAGAGATCTAAAATCCAGAATGCATTGAAGAATACCCGAAAAGTATTTCATTAAAATGACAATTCACTGAAATCATAACTACATATCACAGAATATTTCACAATGAATAAATTATTCAAAAGACCTTTTGACAGGCATGTGAAGAGTTTGTTTGTGAGATAGTTTTCCTTTTTTTATTCCAGTAAACTAAAATTTACTTGATAAAATAAAGCAAACAAAATTTAATTATTTTATAGGTTCTGAAAATTAGTAACAAAAAAAAAAATTATGAACATATAATTTTATAAGCCAGATCACCTCATCTTCTCCCCATCTTCTTTTAGTTAACCTGTAGAAATTGTCAAGATTTTAGCTGACATATTTAGTCAGATAGTGGAAAACTTGTTGCTATCTTGGGGGGAAATCCTGCTTAGCTCTACTTTCATACATTAAAATGAATGACCTCTTAACAGAAATTAGTTATTAGGATATTTGTATCCCATGTTTAGAGATATACGAACAGGTTGGACAAGCAAAATGTGAATTTTGCACTGGCAGTAATGCAGAATTCACATTAGGTTTAGATAGAAGTGAAAATGGCACAAGAGAATCACTCACTTCCCTTACTTTCTGTTATTGATCATATGCATCCCTAAATAGATAAAACTTATCTGTATGCTCCAGGCTACTGAATATATTTATTTAATCCCCAGGGCTATTCATGGTTTTTGCTGCTAAGATAATATATTTTTTTAAATTTTTTCTTCTTCACTTTTTCAGGGTAGTATGCTGTGGGTGATAATGAAAAACTAGATTTAGAAATATGAAGTCCAGAAACCTCCTGATTAAGTATTTCAAAAAAACATCTTACCAAAAGTGTTTTTTTATTGCATATGAACATTCAGAAGCAATTGTAGTGCTAATGAAGAACATACAAGAAGTATCATAGTTAGTATAAATTTAATGAGCCGTTCCTCTTACGGAAAGCTGGGTCAGTTCAACAGAGCTGGGTATTTGGCCAAAAAACTGTGGCAAGAAACAGTGCATGCTCTATTTCTAAAAAAGTATTATCTGGCTATGCTATTTTTTCCAAAAAAAAGCCCAGAAAATGTGTATTTGTTTCATATATAAATTGCTAATGAATAACTGTTATTTTGTCTCCAGCTTTATGACAATTACTGAAGAATTTTACTAAATTAGTACAAGTGCTACTGTGAGAAATACTTATTGATGAAATTGAGAGAGGACAAAGTCATCAAAGCAAAATTATTTATTGATAGAATTGAGTCAGCTGAATCTCACTGAGGAGGCACACCTCTCCTCAAAATGGATGACTCTTCCCTGACTGGTGGGGCCCCTGTCCCTTTTCCCACTGTCTACGTACTCAGGAACCTACATCCTTTCCCAGTTGCCTACCTTACTTGAACTGCCCCTTAACCTCCCCCCTTCTGTCCTTCATTTTTGGGTAGGTTTTCAGTATCTCCTTTCCGATTGTCCCTAGCCATTCCGTGCACTCAAATGATGAACGTGGATTAACTTCCCTCCCCTTCTCCCGCCCGTCCACGTGATGCCAATTTTATGCCCCAAACAGGCGTGGAGAAACTGCTCAGAGACAGAGTTTAAGTCTATAAGCAGCAAGGCATTTATTGAAATACAACGTTGGGAAGGCTCCCAGCTCTTGCTGGACAAAGAGCTCCAAAGTGGTAGTGAACAGCTGGCTATTTATACAGTTTTGCTAAGAGATTACATCACCTTCCATGAATATTCATATTATTGCAACATCTAGTTATAATATTCATAACAGGTGGGGTTGAGGCGGAGTTAGGGGTGCAGTCTTCAATTTGGGGAAGGTTTCGGTGGGACATCCTGTTTCTTCGGCCTCACAGTGGTCATTCATCTTCTCTTCATCCTCATAAACACTTGAACTTTCTCTAATCTGGCTAGCTTCCCTGGGTATTTGGCAGGAGTTCCTGATATTTGGGAAGAGTGCCTAGGCCTTGGCTCTTCTTCTTCCCCTTATCTCCCTCTGTCTTCCTCCCCTGTGTGTATGTCAGCATTCCTCAGTGTTCTGCATGTTCTAACTTTATGTTCTTTTATGTCAGTTTGTCAGATTTATATACATGCTATTTTCCATTAGAGAAAACTATGTTCCAAGGACTGAGTATGTATTCTCAGTTAACTCTTCAGGTCTTGTTTCGCTACACTGCATTAGCTTTTTCAGGCCTTGTTCTGCTTCACACAAGGTCTTATGGCTGAAGCAATATCTTATTTCATTTCTCACACTACCTTATCATATGTTGCTAAAAAAATTCATCAGTGGAAGAAACTAAGAATACGGAAATTTCAGAAAATTTGTAAGCTATCAAGTCTACAAAACTATTGAATTTTTCTGTATTATAATAATGTTGTAATTATAGTTCAGTGTTATTAAATTGAATAATTTAAGGAATCTTTTTTAAGGGCACTTAGCAATGGAATGGCATTATGTTTCCATGGCCAGGTTTTGGTATGGAGGAGACTACAGGGGTGGTTTCTGTGAGAAACTGATATTCTACTTCCCTGTGTCCGACAGAGCCAATGCCAGCTGGCTCCAGGAAAGACTCACCACTGGCTGAGGTGGAGCTAATCAGGAAGGATAGTAACATCTCTGTGATAATATATTTAAGAAGGAAAAAAAGTTGATGTGTAGATGTGATTGTGCTTAGAGAAGAGTGAGAATATGTGAGAGGAAAAACTCCGCAGACCCCAAGGTCACAGAAGAAGCAGGGGGAGGAGGTTCTCCATGTTCCAGAGCCTGTGGTGCAGACCATGGTGAAGCAGTTGTGCCCCTGCAGCCCATGGAGGTTCATGGGAGTGCAGAGATCTCTCTGCAGCCCAAGGAGGACCCCACGCTGGAGCAGGTGGATGCCTGAAAGAAGATGGTGATGCTATGGGAAGCCTGTACTGTAATAGGCTCCTGGCAGGGACCTGCAAACCCATGGATCCAGCCCACAATGGATCAGGTTTCCTGATAGGATTTGTGACCCTACAGGGCACTTGTGCTGTAGCAGCCTGTTCCTGAAGGACTGCACTCTGTGGAAAGGGAATCATAATAGAGCAGTTTGTGAAGAACTGTACCCTGTGGGAAGGACTCATGCTAGAGAAGTTCATGGAGAACTGTCTCCTGTGGGAGGGGCCCCATGCTAGAACAGGCAAAGGACTCATCTCCTTGAGCAGTGGCAGGAGCAGCCTGTAATAAACTGATTGTAAACCCCCATTCCCCATCGATCTGAGCCACTGGCAGTGAAAAGGTAGAGCCTGTGAAGGTGGGGAGAAGGTGTTTTTAAATTTGTTTTACTTCTCATTATCCAGCTCTGATTTTGATTGTTAGTAAATTCAGTTAATATCCCCAAGTTGAATCTGTTTTGCCTGTGACAATAATCAGTGAGTGATCTCTCCCTGTCCTTTTCTCAACACACGAGCCTTTTGTTATATTTTCTCTCCCCTGTCCAGCTGAGCAGCTTTGGTGGGTGCCTGGCATCCAGCCTGGCATCTGGCCAACCTACTACAGAAACTCTTAAATTCAACAAATTTTACTGAGAATAAAAAGAACTACACACATACATCCAAACATATGAAGCATAATCACCTATGCTTTAAAGGAAGTGAAATTCAGGAGTAGCTTTACTAAACTATTTTCTAGAATTCTTCTTTTTGCTAAGGCTTCAATTCCCTCTTTGATTAGGTAAAGTAGCTGTACTACTCACTCTGCATACAAAATAAAGATAACATGTTGTTCAAGTTATGGAGTTGTTGTATATGAATTACTTGTTATTGCTAACTGGAATATTATTATTAAGTACTTATTATTATTAAGTACATATTATTAAGTACTCATTATTATTAACTGGAGTGTACCAACTATATTTCCTTTGATTGATTAAGAAGAACATCATTAATTTAATTTTGTTCTCTGTGTCTCAGGTAAGCTGACATCTATGTATTCTCTATATTTGTTATTTTCTACACTTTGCTTATATTCTCTCTTTTACCACTTCTTCTGATTGACTGCATAGGTTATCCCAGTCTTATTAAGTTCCTTTCTAATAAGAAGCCTCCACTATTCTCATTTTCCCCTTTGAGCCATATCTTTTTCTGTTATGTCTAATTATTTTTTTATTATGAGGTGACCAGAACTGAACCTGTATTCCAAAAAACCCCCAACATTTAGAAGAATAGCTGATTAAATTTTCGTGAGCTATGCTGTTTTTCAGAATAAATTCATAGATGTTCATAACCCATCATTACGTGGCTGGGCTTCGCAAATGAAGATTTGAGGAGGGCTCTACCCATGTTTTTTACAAGCGCGCTGGTGACTAATAAGGCCAATACGAGACAGGCACGTCCAATTGCAAAAGGCACAGCAGAAAGACTCCTTAGGTGGTATATTCTGCAAGACGCGATTCTTTCTGCGTTGTCTTTTCTCCTCAAGAGTGATCCTGCGTGCTTTCTCAAAGGCATCAGCAGCAGTGTTATAGATAGTGTGTCTCCAGACCTCCCGATTTGAGACCAGAGTAGACCAGTTATGTTGATCAATATGACCAAGGCTGAGATGTTGTTTCAGGGAGTCCTTGTATCTTCTCTTTGAGGCTCCTCTCTTGCGGCGACCAGTGGCAAGTTCACCATAAAGCAAGACCTTAGGGAGGGGGTGGTCCTTCATCCTGGAGACGTGTCCTGCCCAGTGCAGCTGTGTTCTCAGCAACATGGCCTCAATACTTGTGACTGCAGCTTGTTCTAGAACAGATGTATTAGTCACATAATCTGACCAGCGGATGTTTAGGATTGTACAGAGGCAGTGTTGATGGAAGCGTTCTAAGAGTCGCAGGTGGTGGCGGTAGATGACCCATGATTCGGAACCATATAAGAGAGTAGACAGCACTATGGCTTTGTAAACACTGATCTTGATACTTTTCTTCAAGTGTTTATTTCGCCAAACTCTTTTATGAAGCTTTCTGAAAGCACTCTACGCCTTTGCTAACCTGTTGTCTGTCTCACCATCAGTCTTACTGTCTGAGGAGATGAGACTACCTAGGTAATTGAACTGCTGGACTGATTTGAGCACTGATTCGCCAATGGTGATATGGGGATGACTTCCTGAGGTGCAGGTTGATAGAGAACTTCTTTAAGCTGACTTCCAGCCCAAAGAGCTCAGCAGCGTCTGCAAAGCAGGATGTTAAACACTGCAGAGCTGCTTCTGTGTGGGCGACAAGGGCAAGCGTCATCAGCATAGAGCAGCTCCTGGACAAGATGGTCTTAGTGTGGGCCTTCAGTCACCTTAGGTTGAATAGGCTTCCATCAGTACGACATCAAATGTAGATACTGTCCTGATCATCAAGGTCAACCGTGGCCCTTTGGAGCATCGTGCTGGAAAAGACTGTGAATAGAGTTGGTGCGAGAACGCAGCCTTGTTTCACACCGTTAGTTATTAGAAATGGCTCAGAAAGTGCATTGCCATATCTGACTTGGCTGTGGTGATCCTCATGGAGTGAGATGATCATATTAAGGAACTTGGGGGGACATCCTAAACATTCCAAAATCTGTCATAGACCTTTTCTGCTCACAGTATCGAAAGGCTTGGTAAGATCAACAAAGGTTACATAGAGACCTTTGCTCTGTTCCCTACACTTCTCTTGCAGTTGTCTGAGAGCAAATATCATGTCTGTGGTGCTCCTGTTGGCTCTGAAACCACACTGGCTTTCGGGTAGAGTTCCTTCTGCTATAGTGGGTATTAGTCTGTTCAAAAGTATTTTTGCCAGGATTTTGCCAGCAATGGAGAGCAGAGTAATACCATGGTAATTTGAACAGTCTGTTTTAATTCCTTTCTTCTTATATAAGGTGATGATGACTGCATCACAAAGGTCTGATGGTAGTTCGCCTAGTTCCCAACAGCGCACCACAAACTCATGAAATTTAGCATGTAGTGCAAGGCCCCCATGTTTCCAGACTTCATATGGAATTCCATCAACCCCAGCTGCCTTGCCAGTTTTCACCTGCTGTATGGCCTTGAGGGTTTCTCCTAAAGTGGGGGCAGTATCCAATTCATCCTTCGCTGGTTGTTGTGTGATGGACTGAATTACTGAGTCTTGGACTACATGGCTAGTACTGAAAAAGGCCTGAAAGTGTTCAGACCAATGATTCAGAATGGAGGTTTTATCTGTCAGAAGCGTTTGACCATCAGTGCTAAGTAGAGGGCTTCGGACCTGGTATGTAGGCCCATATGCTGTTTTCAGGGCTTCATAGAATCCTCTGTGATCACCTGTGTCTGCGCATAATTGTGTTTTTTCAACTAGACTGATCCACCACTTGTTCTGTATGTCACAGAGTTTCTGTTGGAGCTTGCTGCATGTAAGGTGCAAGGCTGTTTTTCTCACATGACAGGATGGCAGTGCGAGGTGTGCTTGGTGGGCGGTTCTCTTCTTCCTCAACAATTCCTGGATCTCTTGATTGTTCTTCTTGAGGGAGAACCCTAAGGTTTCTTCAGAGGACTGCAGGATGCTGCTTTTAATATGGTGCTAAAGTGTTACAGGAGAGATATCTGTAGAATCTCTGGAATGTTTATCAAGCCTAGTTTGAAGATTAGCCTGGAATTTGTTTCTCAGTGTGGCTGATTGGAGATTGTTAACTTGGAGTCTCCTCCTTGGGATACTGCCCCTTTTGGGTTTGAATTTGAGATTGAGGTTAAATTTACAGCACACTAGTCGATGGTCTGTTTGACATTCTGCACTGGGCATCATGCGGGTATGGTGGACATCGTGGATATCTCTCCGTCGCACCAAGACATAATCGATGAGGTGCCAATGCTTAGATCTGGGATGCATATATGTTGTGTTCGGGCTATTTTTCTACTGAAAGATAGTACTAGTGATGGTGAGCTGTTGCTTCACGCAGAATTCTAGCAGAAGTCGACCATTATCGTTGCAGTTTCCAACACCATGCTTGCCTAATATTCCTTTTCAGGCTTCAAAATTCTTTCCTACTCTGGCGTTGAAATCACCAAGGATAATGATCTTACCATCTGTGGGCACCTTTTGGGTAAGGCAGTGCAGGTCGGTGTGAAATTTATCTTTTTCAGCAGGGTCAGCTTGGAGAGTTGGGGCATATATACTAAAGAACACAACATGTTGCTTTTTGTGTAGTGGAAGGTGTAGGGAGATAATGCGGTCAGAATGACCTGTCGGCAGGTTTTCGAGTTTAGGAACAATAGAATTTTTGATCATGAAATCAACTCCTGAGAGATGCTTTTCGGTTCTGGGCTTGCCTGACCAAAAGAGTGTGTAACCGGCACCATGTTTTCTGTGGCTGCCTTCCTCGTGAAGGCGAACTTCACTGAGAGCAGCAATGTCGATGTTGAGACATGACAGTTCATGGGCAATTAGGGCAGAGCGACACTCAGGATGTCTGCTATCCGCAGAATCGAGCACGGTTCTGATGTTCCAGCAAGCTAGAGTCAGTTTGGTTACACCTTTGGAGGCAGGTGTATATGCCTTTGTCTTTTGATCTTTGTGTGACTGCATTTGTAGAAGATGTCACTATAGGGCTTTGCAAATGTGGGTAAGGCCTTCAGGCCTGCGCAATGGATTTTTTAGGTGACAGGCAGTGTGTATGGAGCTGGACCCACCCTTTAATCCTAAGGTTCATCTACCAGGGCCGAGCGAGCTTGGACGGTGGCAGCGAAGTCCTCAGGACGTAGGTTTAATTAGAGAACCTTCCCTTAGATGGATGGCCTTACAGGGCTGATTGAGCTCCATCTGCCTGGGTTTAGAAACAGGTTCCCCCCCCGGAGCTAAGAAAAGTGGTAAAACCTCAGGGGGTGGTGACCCTTGGGGTTCGAGCCAATGAACGCTCCTGCAAAATATAAACATATCACTAAGACTGGAAGAGAAGGGTTGTAGTAGGAGTTGTAGTTGTCGTTGTTGGAGAAGTAGCCATGTTGTAAGCCACAAGGAAGGGGCAGGAGCCCCTCTGGGGGGCCACAGCCCCCCAGCCCCCGGTTGGGGGACTGTAGGGACTTGGAACTGTGTTAAAACTGGACTGAGTATCTGTAGCTGAAAGCTAGGGGAAGCTTCTGCACCGGGAGCAGCAAAGGGAGCAGCGGTCAAACAGCACTGACCAAGAAGCAGTGACAGAGAGCCAAGAGATTAGAGCAAGCAGCTAAGACAAGATGCAGCTAAGCAAAGAGACACAGAGTTGTCTGAAGAAAAGGAAAGCAGCAGCAGAAAGAGAACTAAACCACTACAGAGAGAGAGTTTGGGGTAAGGACTGAAACCAAAACTCCCCCAAACTCCTTTGAGACCCCTCCTAGGAGGAGGGAGATGGACTCTTGCTTGAGAAAAGTCTCAGAGTGCTACAGCACTGCTGAAAGAGGAGCTAAGAAGCTCATGTGTCCCGGGAAGCTGGACCGGGACAGCCGAAGGAATGTGGAGGGGGTGACCTTGGCCTTCCCCCCTCACTGCTGCTAAGCTAAGAAGCTAGCTAGCAGCCTCAGATCAGAGTCAGAAGCTCTGCAAGGGGCTTGAATCCCCTGAAGAAGGGACCTTCATGGGGGTCTTACACTCCATGACATGATGTGGTGAAGCGAGTCTTGTCCCTGCTACGCAGCCCACGGAAGAGAACACCCTCACTTGGAGATGAAGGGCCAAGGGGCTTGGACTCCCCTCGTGTGTATTGGCTGCATGGAAGAGAGAAAGAGACACTGCTGCCCTAGAGAGACTTGCTGCTCAGAGAGAGGAAAGGATCTTTTTCCTTCTTCCCTCCTGGACTTTTATTTGGAAGGGAGAAGTGATTTGATCCACTGTAAATACTGTTTTGTCATCGTAGAGATAATTAAGATTGTATATGATGTATTATAATATTTATTTGTACAGTGTCTTGTAATATATTCCCTTCCCCCCATTTTGAGTCTCATGTGGTGTCTGGAAAACCCATCTCACACTGGGTTGAGATGTGGGAGGGTGGCTAGAACTAGGGAATTGGATTTTTAGGGCTCTCAAACCATGACAGATGTCCTTCTCTTCTCTGTGTGCTCGGGGGCCCCCCTCTCTCCCCTCCCCGGGGGTGGGGGCGGTCTCTGTGAACTCCGAGGCATCCTCTCTCCTCTCCCACGAGGGCACAGTCCCCATCAGCAAAGTTCCCTCTCCCCTTTCTCTCTGCCGGGGGCTGCCCCGCAGGCGCCTGTGGACCATGCGCCTGCTCTGCATGCGGGGGGGGGCAGAAGGCCCCACGCCTGCCAACCCATCATTGTAAGCCATGAATATATATTAACACAGGGTAAAATGTTTCTGAGGATACCTATTATCAGTTCATGACGATTATAAGATGCTCCTTCAGCCCTATTCTCCTGGCATTAGCAATATAACTCACATAACACTAATATTATAAGCATTGTGCTGCAAACATGTCTCCATTTAGACTATTTTTTGTTTATAAAAGCACCTGATTAAACATAGAATGATAAAATGTCAAGATGAAAGGGACATGTAAGGATCATTGAATCCAATTCCTTAGCTAGACTTTAGGACTGCCTAAACCTAAACCATATGACTAAGAGTATCGTCCAGACACTAGTGGAACACACAAGTTTTGTGCTGTATCCTCTTCACTGGAGAGCCTGTTCCAGTGACTGACCACCTTGTCAGTGAAGAACCCTTTCTAATGTCCAGTCTGAACATCCTCTCCCAGCTTCATTCCATTTCCTTGTGTTTCCTTGTGAGAGAGATAGCACCTCCCCAGCCACTGACTCCATTGAGGAAGTTGTAAACTGGGATAGGGTCACCTCTGAGCCACCTTCTCCAAGCAGAACAAGCCAAATAGACTCAGGTGTTGCTTCAAAGACATGCCCTTGAGGTCTTTCAGCATTTTAGAGTCATAGAACTGTTTAAATTGCAAAAGATGTCTAAGATCATCTAATCCAACCATTAATCTAGCACTGCCAAATCCACGTCCCCCATGCCTTGTCTGCCCTGCCAATTCCTCCTGAAGAGCCTGCAACCATCCATCATGGCAAACCAGTCATAGGACTCATGTCAGCAGGTTTTGCTTATGCCAGTGATGCCATAGCTGTGGGACTGGAACAAAATTTCTAGCTTCTCTTGTTTTTTCAAGTGTTCTCAGCACATCATGGAGCAGCCTGAAGCACCTCATTAGTATACTATCTCTCAAACACTTTTTTCTTTAGTGAGCCTGCTTTTACCCCTTTCCTGCTTCAAATCTAGTTAAAAGCCCTTTCAGTGAACCGTAGCTCCTGTGGAAAGATCCTTTATCCTTGGTGTACCCTGTCTGTTGTCAACAGGCTTAGTGTCCTGTATTCCATCAGTGACCAAAACACACAAAATTCTGCTGGTGACACCAGTCACAGAGACAGGCATTGATTTGTTAAGTATTTCTGTTTCTTCCATTATCGTTCCCTGCAACTCAAAGGAGAGAGAACACTAATTATCTTCCTGACCTTTCAGTGAACCTTTGTAAGTGACCACAAATTTTTATCAATTTGGTGCCAAATTAGTAATTTCATTATCCATTTTTAATTACTGAAATGAATGCCTCATGTTAAATTCAACATAAATACGTCAATGGATTTTGATTAACAAGATTATGAATATAAAGAGAATGTATCTTCTTTTTGTAGGTAGTTTCCTATAGGGATTACTTGGAGCTGTGGACAGGAGTTTCTTCTCTCTGCTTGTCCTTGATAACAATGTTTATCAAGACTGACTGGGATGTCAAGAAAGATTTGCCAAAATATATTTTTTTTCAAACATGTATTTCAAACTTCCTCCTGAGGCAGTGTCTATCTGGATATTATAAAGCTATTAAAATTTGACAGCACACTGATTGTGCCTGTGTACTTGTAGTAGATTAAAAAGTAATAGTGGTAAAGTACATCAGTAGTATCCAGAAAATCAGTGTCAGTTCAAAAGGCAAACTGTACGAAAATTAAGGGCAATTGAAATTGTTATTACTGATCATTTAAATACTGCTGTAAACACATAGTAAGAAAGAAGTTTTTATCCAGTATGAAATGTATACTCTGTGAATCAAGTCCAACTCTTCCTAATAAATGAAAGAAATTATTTCATTTGATACTATTGAATAGTTTTTGGCATCTATTTGGCATCTATTTGTATTGCATTTTGTATTGATGTATTCAGCATTATCTTGTATTATTAAATGTAAATATGGCTTTATAAAATTGGCTTATTCCTTCTAGATGGTACCTAGGAAAGTCCACTGTAAGCAATTATTTTGTAGTGACTATTAAAAAAAAAAATTGATTTCCAGCTCTTGCATACATCATTTGTTTGTGGGGGTTTCCACAAACTTATTATTACCATTACTTTCCAGAATGATTGCTATGTGTCAGAATTAACTGGAAAAGCTTTTGCTGCAATTGAGATCTGACATGGTTTGAAAAGTGGAATACTAGGAATTAGGCATTTCTCTCTAAAACCGTTGTTTATGAAAACCTCTCTTCACTGTTTTTTTCTGCAAGTGAAAATAACTTCTTTTTAGTTCTTCTAAAATAAAAAAGAACTTTTATTTTAGCAACAGTGATTTGGCTAGATAGGCTTAAGGAAAAAAAATCTCTATTTTCCCTAGTTAAGAACTCTTGAATTCCCTGCTCTTATCTATGAAACAAGTGCTGTGTCACTGCATGACAGAATAGGCAACCTACTTTGCCACGATAGTGATATTATAAATATTGCACTAGGGAGAAAGGAAACACAGTGGAATAACACTTAATAATGTAGTATATGTTGAGATCAGTAATACAGTCATCTGCTAAGGGCCAGGAGCCAAACAGGATTCTTGCTTGGCTAGGTTCTAGTTATTACTTTGAAGATCATCAATGCATTTCTGCCAAACTAGATGCTAATGTAATCAACAATGCATCAACACTTTTGCAAAACTTGTTTAGATGCCACTGCTCCATGCCGACCCATCAAAGAAAAGAGGAAATCTACACTGTGTGGGTTGTGCCTCTGGGATAATGAATCACATTTTTTGCCAAATGGTTACTGGGTATCATAACTGATCAGCCAGTGAGAGGACGTGAATCCCCTCTAGTCATCTTTGCTTTCTCAGTATAGTCTAAACATTGGGTATATAAAAATGGGCATTGATATGTGTATTTACAGCTGTGTTTGACCTTAATTGATTTACGTGTATTTTGCATACATTCTTGTCCTTAAGATTAATACCAGTTCTGATCAAAGGATTGTTGGTCAAACATAAACCTCAAGAGAGGGAAATTGTAGAATATGACTTGGATTAAATATCTTCTGAATTTAGGCCAAAGAAAGATGTCCTATAAGTGGATCAAAACACTAGCAGGTATTTGCTCTGAAGCAAATTCTGGTCTTCTAGGGCAATTTTTTTTTAGTGAAACATCTATGAATTTTACTTCCTGAGGATTTGTATAGGAATTAAGTGGAGTTGAGATTTGAGACAGTAGTTTATGTTTTGAGGTAAAATCCTTTTAGAGTCACCCCGTTCACATCCTGCTTTAAATTGTGTTCCAGATTTTTTTCACCTCGCCCTGTATGAAACAGACAAAACTAAGAGACTGTGGTACTTTACATGAACATTAGAAACTCCATGTTAGGCTTAAGCTGGCTAGTCCAGATTCAAGATCTACAGAACACACTGTCTCAGTATGCTACTTTTTTCTATATGGCTTCTGGGAAGTTCACAATGATGGCAAAATATATTCATGTCTTTCTGAAATATGACTTGGAGTTATGCTTTCAGGTGAGTCTGGTCTAATTCATCAGATGCGGTCAATCCTGCATAATTCTTTGAATGAAATTGATCAAGAAAACCATCAAGAGTCATTAAATTCCCCAAAACAATGGAAAATCAAGGACTATCATGCTTCCTGCTAGAGCTTAGAAGAACTTCAGTGTGGTTCGCAATTGCTCATCAATTGGTAGGGCAATTTCCCAATCAGTGCTCGAGTTAGCAGTGCTCTTTTAACATGGCCATTGTCCTCCTAGCAGCAGTGCAGTTTAAGCCAGTAAGAAAGTGTCTTTTGGCTGTCAGAGTAGCAAAAAGGGGTTACAAAAGAATTAAAATCATTATTCAGATTCATTTCAGACAGTGATGAGGGAAGCACACAAGATGAAAGGCAGTAACAAGTAATAGGAAAGGCAGAAAGGGAACAGACAGAAAGCCTATGTATGAGCACTGGGTCTGCCAGCTTTAAGAAATTAAAGTATTTGGAAGGCAATGGTATTGCATAGGGTGTTATGACTGCTGTTAGCACGTCTTAGTCCAGCATCACAAGGGAGATATTCAGGAAGGTATCTGTTCTGAATAGAATTTTTTAAATGTTGTACTATTATATGAAAAAAATGCAATACTGTTAGTAAGAGAGTATTATTAGTAAAATCAGCCAAATTGTTGTCCTCTGCCCAGCCTCCCAGAACAGAAATTTCAAATCTCTATTATGCAGATGTAACACATCCAGTGTTGTACCTATGACTGTATATATTTGAAGCCCATTTCATAATGCCAACACCTCAGGCTGGATAGATCAGACAGCTGCATTCACAGAGAAGGTAGGTATGCCACAATATGACTCTAAAGAACAGGAATACTACACCATTTTCTTCCTACTCCTGTTTAGATTCTTTGTGAAAGACCATATTTTTGTTTCTTCCCAAAGCTATATGTTTCTTGAGTCTCATAAATATCTCTCCTGCATTAGTCAAACCAGACCAAGTCAACCAACTTTAGCTGATGTCGAATGCTGTAGAAGCTTACATGAAAACATGAATTTGTGAAGTGTCATAGGCAAATTGATATCTACCTCATTATTTAAATGCAGGTTACAAATAGATGGCTTCAACTACTGCGTTTGCATCTCTTTGTTGTTGTAAGTTTTCCTGTATCTTCCCATTTTTGACCACGCTTTCTTCCTATGCTCTCATGCAGAAGATATACATTAATGATCAGGAAACTGACTAATTTAATTCTCTGTGGAAGCTATGAAACGGACTTTAAAAGTCACAGCATGAACCATGGATTTCGAAGTGGTCTGTACAAGCTGTAGGGGTCCACTTGTGCACACCTCACAATGGGACTCTAGCTTAGTAAGTTGAAATTAATCTTAATGACAGAAGGAAGAGATGAGAGTTATGTCTTCTATACATGGAATGTATTGGGGCTTTGATTTTGAGAAATAAGGAATATAAATTATTTTATCTATACCTTAAAGATGAGAGAGAAGGATCAAGTGTGTTCAGACTCATGTTCTACAAGCTCAACCTATTTTGTGGTTTGTTTGCTTTATAACTCAAACTTCTGGAAATGCAGGGTGAAAGAGCCAAACAGGCATCAATTCCATTCAAAATGTCCATCTGCTGCTGCAAAACCTATATGAATTGTAACGTAGCAACCTGTATTTCCTCTTGTAGTTGGAATTCCTGGGTTACTGTTTGCTCTGTGAATATGTTGTCCTTGATAGAGACAGACTAAATCCTGTTGTGATGCCAAAGCTTTGCCTAGTAAATGCTAGACCACATTGTACAATGTGCTATGATAAATGTTATTTTGCAGATGGTTATGACATGGAAAATATGGTTGCACCTAAATGAAACATCTCTTCTCTCCTCCCCATTTGCTATTCAATACAAACCATTGATTAGCATCTACCTTTTGATTTACCATTTGGTACAAAATGATAAGTCAGGAAACTACAGCTTTGATTAAAAAAGATTTGAAATGTTATGTCGGCTATGTGATAAACACAAATATTTTAGTTTATGGCACATAGACAGACTATTTTTAAGTGATATTATATGTTGTTGGAGCCAATTTTGCAATTACAGGCTTTTGTATAGGTGTTTTTCTAAACAGCTATTATAATAGTATAGAATCCAATATTAATACATGTGGCAGTTTGAGCCACATTAGAAATCAAAAAAAAATCCAATTTTCAGGCTTCTCCACCCCCTCCCACAATTTATGCCAACACCGAAGAGAAACTTTCAGGCCAGAGGCTTCTATAGGGGTAGGGGCAAGTATATACATTTATTTACACAAATAAATACTATACAAACTAAAGGCAACTATATATATTACATTATTACACTTCTCTCAGTCCCTTTAAGCCCCTCCCTTTAACTTTAGTCCAGGAAGGAACCTTTTCAAGGCTGCTAGGTAATGCAGTCTCTCTCGTGGGAGTATTCTGGGTCCGAATGCTCCCCCCTCACCAGGCTCTAGCTGTTTGTGGCAGTTTTCTCATCACGGAGTCCAAAAAGATAACTTTGAGTCTCTCCTCTCATACCTTAGTTCGTAGGCTGCTGTAAGTGTAGTCCAGCTTATCAAGCGTTTGTGGTGGAATGTTGATTCCTCCTCGGTTTTTCGGCTGTCCTCCATTTAGGTCACGGTAAAGACATCCTCCAGGCCTCTCTCTCTCTCTGGGGTCCGTCTCCAATTTCGCTTGGGATTCCTTTCCCAAGCACTGAGCCTCCTCCTCCGGCCTGTCTCTTGGCTCAGCTTCAATGCTGAGCCTCTCCTCCACTTTCCAGTGGAGGGAAAGGAAAAGCCCCCCTCCACAGCTTAGCTGTAGAAAAGGAGGGGGGGAGAGGGCTTGGCTGCAGAAGCCTACCTCTCTCCTCTTACCTTAGGTCAGGTGCTGTGAGTCTCTTCCCTCACTGCACACACTCAAAATGCTGCCTCTAACTCTGCTCTGGCTTAGGCAGAGCTGGGGGGGCCGCAGGGCTCCCCTCTCCTCCCGGAGGGGGGTGGGGAAGAAGGAGCCCAGCCACCCCCCGGCCTTCCACACCTACACGCAGCAGACACCAACAGCCCAAGTGCCAACAGCTTCCAGTGGCTGTGTATATCTGACTTTGAGCAGAAGCGAACAACATGGGTGGTGATTGGCTCTTCAGGGAACACTGTCCTGGCACCCAATCACCTCTGAGCCCCCCTCTCTCGAGGGGGGGCCAATCTCAAACTATGACAATACACTTTTTTCATAAAAATCTATAGAGCTTTTCTTGTAATTATCATACTCATCTTGACTTTTTTCGCTCTCCATTTTCCCATTTTTGACAACCAGACAATATTATACATTTAGAGGTACATTTATTTTCCTCAGAGAAAGATTATAAACCTGCTTGTTAACATAAAGAACCTAAAACCGGATTTTTTGATATCATTGTGTACTAAAATTTTTCTGAGCTGCAATTCCATGGGGAAGGTTTGCTCTTGCTGACACACTCATTCCCTTCATGAGTGTTTAATGCAATTTGTCTTCAATTGTAAATTATTCTGTTCTGGTAAACAAGGTGATTTTAAAGAAAAGGGATCATATTATCAGCCGTGGCTTATATTTACCGAGAATTTGTAAATTTTAGGGAGGCAGTCAGAATCGAGTTATGCTACCTCTCATAACATTTGTTATTCTGCAGTTTCCAAACTTCTTTCTTAAAAATGTCAATGAATGTTCAGTTTAAACTTAGAAATTGCCAACTTAGATAATACTGAAATCTTTTAATGTAATGTATTTCTTTGACTACTTTATTCATGTTTTGCTATTGTCATTAAATATGATTTATATATACAATGTTAATATTACTTATTTGTTTATTGGACAAATGTAACAAAGATTTTTCTAATATAGATAAATTTTATATATTTCTGTGAAAATTCTGGACTTTAAGGAAACTATTTTTTAGAAGAAAAGGAACTAGTGAAAATTTTTTTCCAGCATCTAATTTATACACCTTTCAAACATATATTTTTTACTATTAGAAGAATCTCTGACCCTCCTTATTTTTAAAATATTTTTAAATTATATTGCCCTTGAGCAGTAGACATTTTAGAAAAACTTGAAAACATGGAAAGATCAACAAATTGCAACCTTGTCTGATAAAACAGCAGCATATTAATATTCATGTATTTTTAATTGTCATTTGGAATGGGATTTGATTTGTTTGTAGAAATAGTTAAAAATACATCTAAAATATTTTTAATGTAACTTGTTTTTCCAAACTGATATGTATGTAGAACAGTAGAAGCATAAATATTTTCCCTTTGTATTGTAATAACACTATGTTTGTATGTGTTCAAAGACTACTTTAGTGTAAGAGACAAAGCTCTGACAAGACGTAGAAGAAAGAGGAGAAATATCTACAGGTCTATAAACTTTGTTAATTTTTATAGATGATGAATGGGAAATATTATTTCCTGTTTCAAACTCCCCCCCTCAAAAAAAAAATACATTATTGGGGTACATAAGGGACATTCTTTTTTAATGGAAGAAGTAATTGAGTATAGGAAACAATGCTACTTTGTTATACTGATACAAATGAGAAAGTCAAAGAAATAAAAGTGTTAAAACAGACTAAATCAATTTCTGAAAAAGGGGCTTAATGACACTTACTGAGCACAGTGATTCCTTCATATCAGGTCTTCAATGATTGACAGAAAGATGCATCAGAGGAAATTCTTGTCATGTATGTAATCCTAATTTTTTTTCTCCTAAATATCCACTGCCCATAATTTATAAATATCATCATCTGGATGGGTAGTTCAAGTGAAAAGTGCGAAAAATCTTAGAATTTATAAACTGAAAACGTTACAATAAATGGTTGAATAACCATTGAACCAGATAAGGATTTGAATCAATTATACTGGAACAGGGTGCCCAGTATGTGGGTGCCCCATACCTGGAAGTGTTCAAGGCCATATTTGAGCAACCTGGTCTAGTGGAAGGTGCCCCTGCCAAAGGCAGGGGGGATGGAAGTAGATGATCTTTCAGGTCCCTTGCAACCTAAACCATTCTACAATTTGATGGTCTTTGTTTAATATTTTTTTTTGTATACTGTTATTTAAACTTGAACATCTTTTCCAAACAGAAAAACCATCAGGAAATTCTTTTTAGGAAGGTAATTACAGATTGCAGTTACCTGTGCATGGAGGGGAAAAACTAATCCTTATAAAAAAGGTATTTTCTTATAAATGAAAAAAAATAAAACTAACCAGCATTAAAGTTGGAGACTGGTTTGATTATTCCAACATCCTGGCAAACTGAAAGACCAAGGAAATCATGACATGAAACACTGAGGAGAAAGAAATTGTAGATTTGAGAGTAGTAAGAATACTTTTTAAGGCCGAAGTTAAAGATTTTTTTCCTTGTAATACTTAGTAAACAATGGTAACACAGACCTTTATTAATCTTTCCTTTATATTACAGTATAAGAAATAAGTCCTTTCCAGATCATCACCTCCATACAAACAAATGAAGACAACCCTACAAGACCAAACTTCCCTGGGACTGACAATTACAGTTGTGTTGAAATTGGGAAAGGAGTGTGGGTCAACATATGACTCTCATGATATCTTTAAAGAAGGAGAAGAGTACATAACCCAGCCTAAAATAGAACAATTCAATGTAAAAAAAGTATCCAGAGTTATCATACATTAGTAATCTCACAAACACACCTGCATAAGTGTAGGTTTAGTAGTTAAACAAATAATATATTCTATATTATTTTTAATAATTATTCTGAATAACTGTAATTTTTAATTTCATAAGTAGCTAATGTGAGGACATAATGGAAGGATTTAGTTAAAATAACGGCAATCAATCTTTATTCAAAATATGAATCAAAGGCAGATTTATGTCTTCCTTTCAGTTGCAAAAAATGTTTAACTATCCCTCCTTTTTTAAAATATTTGCTTATTTATTTGTAATTTCTGGATTGCAAGAGAAGTAAATAATGTCAAATCACAGAGAAATTCAAGTGCTATTCACAAAAGTCTGGGGAAATATTAGTGGAAAACTCTGCTTTTGAACATTAACTTTTAACCTGACATTTAGAACCAGAAGTTTCAGGTAATGTTGTAGGATGAAATTAGTCATACTTCTTTCTGTGTTATTGTCAGATTTAAATTCAGGTCCTTAATTTTTTTTATCTTCCCCTTTGTCTACCCTCAGAAGCAATTCTTAGCAGTCCCTATTGAACAATAACTACAACACCCAACAATGTGAGGTTTTGGATGTTATTTCTTGGCAACATTCCACTTCAATCTGAGGGAATGACTGAACCTCACTGGTATGATTTATTTGTGCTGAACCCAAGGCAAACACTAGTTGACTATTGAGGTCATTGCTTTGTAAAATACTGAAACATTTTAAAATTCTATCAAGTTTTCAAACAAAACCATTGATTTATTAACGAGTTGTACTTATATGGAATTTGGGAGGGATGCCTTTTTATAGTTCTGGTATAATAAATCTTTAGCATCAGATTTGCTTAGGAGTGAAAAAGAAGAACTGCTCCAAATCAGTGTCTGATTTATACTTTGTGATAAAATTAAAAAAGTTAATGAGTTCTGAACAGTATGGTCTTAAATCTTTAGTACAACAATTACTGGACACAGTTAAAAAAGACAGAAAGCTCAAAGCCACTGCTTAAATGAGAACCAAATTATTCTGATTTTTTAATTATTTTTTTATTTAGGAAGACTAGTTCTGTGAATCTTTTTAAAACTTTCAAACAATTAATAACTATTCCCTGATATGAATATGTAAATTGTTATATAATCTATCTTGAATGATACCATATCTTAAATCATATCATAAGAATGCAAACAATATCATAATGTTATCACTGAGGAGCTGTATTCTACTTGTAAGTAGGGCCAAAAATTTATGTGGATCAAGACATATCTGAATGCTTTCCTGACCAATTGTTCTTAAAGAAAAAGCAAACAAACAATAAAACAACCCCCCTCAACCCCAAACCATGGGGGAAAAAATCCTACAAAAGAAACAGAAAATAACTCAGAAGGACAAAAATTTATAGCTGTTTACATTGCATTTAAAAGCTATAGCACAATGTCAAAGTCTTGATTCTATTTTTTTCTGAATATATGTCAGCAAAGAAGATGAAGCTTTAAATCTTCCTTTGCAGGTGTGATTCACAGTTTGGGAATTTCAGTACCCAGCTCAGAGCTGTTTGATTCTGCTTCTCAACAAGGGAGTAAGGCATAGTATTTCTTCCAGGCAACCAGTCTGATTATTGCCAGAGAGCTATTTTTCTTTTTCTTTAGCCAAGGATAGCATTATTAGACTAATTAGCTTTACCAATAGGATTTGTCAACATTCTAGGCAGTTCTTTTGGATGGCAATTTCTCCTCCCTGAAGGTTTCGTTGCATTCAAGAAATTGAGATAATACAGTACTTTTTTCGCTTCTCAAATTTCAGTGCTCCATCAGCCTGGCAACCAGTATGAACTTGCATAAGAGATCCCTAGGAGAAACAATTCTTGCTCTGGGTGATGGAAAACAGGATTTTTATTGTCTTATTTGGTATTTATTTAAATGGTTGTCTTGAAATAAGAAAGGATTGACTAAAAAGAATTCTTTCTTCATAAAACAAGCAGGGAATAATTTTCTTGACACCTCATTTTGAGATGCTTATTTGGTGCCTTTTCACCATTCCTTTTTCAACGACCACCAAGACAAATGAACTAAATCCAAGGTACTCTCTAAAGGTCATTACCTTTGCATCTCAGCTGGTTTACACGTCTTGCTGTTTGGCTACATAACACCAACTGACAAAGCTGGTGGCTGACCCCAGGTAAAGATTTATGAAAAGGCAAGTGTCCAGCACTGTTTGCTTTTCTTTGGTTCAGCGATCTGTTCCTGTGGTGATTTCCCCATAGTGTGCAAGAAAGAAGGTCACATAATTTCTCTCCATATTATCTGAGAGTCTAAAACTGTGTTCTAAGTTAATGGACTAATTCCACATTTAAGAAAAAGAAATATTGAAGAGGAATGCAGACTAAAGATCACTCAATGCAGAAACAGTTGCTGCCTTGAGGAAATTGGAAAAAAATGCTTCAATGACAGTATTAAATTTTGTAACAGACAGATAAATATCTCAGTCACTGGCATACAATTCAACATCAAGTAAATGGATGAGTAACGATACTCTGTCTCCAGAGAACAAACAAGCTGAAATGCTTATTTTTTTTTTTTTCCTTTCATTCCAGTTTCAAAGGAGCTGGGTCAAACATCTTACAGTTTCTATACATATAAAATACATCCATTTCTGTGCTACCCTCAAACATTTAGGAAAAAAACTCATAACCTCAAAAAATTAAACAGAGCTACTGAAACTGGTATATAATAAAAAAGAACTTAACTGAAAATAAAATAAAGGACAAGGATAATTTTAATTATGAAAGTTCAACCAAAAGGGTACAGAACATTGAATTCCAAAAAATACCTCTATCCTCCTTGCTTCATAAAAGTAAACAGTAAATTTTTTACAGAGAGATGTAAAGATTTTATAGAGTTAATGGAAATTTTAAAAAGGAAGACATCTGGGGAAATGATGCAGGCACACCCCATCAGCAGTCGCCTCACCATCTGACAGACATGTTGGTTGTTAAGTTGCCAGTTGTCTACAGAACCTGCCAAGAGGCCAGATGCTACCATGGGTTAACACACAACAGAAATTGCTGCCCTAAGTGAAACACAGTTTAGCATAATGTTGTATTGTTTAATAAGCATAAATCTTTTTTATAGTTGAAAATCAAGGATTTTATTAAGTACACTAACTACTAAAATTTGAAGATTAATTCCTAAACTGTAGGTGAAATTATGAGTTTCATGAGATGTTCAAAGAGCACTGGACTTTCTGGTACTTTTTTGCAAAACACGTAGTCTGAATTTTATGGATAGATTTTAATTTAATTTATTGATTTAAGGATTTTAATGGGAATATTTCTAAATAAGGTGTCAAGAGATTGGAAAATTAGAGTAAATCATGTAGAAGTTGGTAAATATCCAGAAATATTCACAAGAAGGGAGATGGGAGGTTGGCTTTATTAAATAATTGGTTTTGTAATGTAACACTGTATTACCTATGGATGTTTATGTTGTGTATGTGTGTGTGTGTGTGTGTGTAGGGATACATTGATTATGTATGGCTAGGATTAGGTCTGCCAAGAGCCATTACTTCTTTACAATGTCCAAGAAAACTCTGTCATCTTCCTAGCATATTGGTGTCAACCAAAGGCACTCAACATCACCAATTCTTCAGATTTCCAGACCTGGTGGTTCCTTCTCCAGGTTTAGTAAGGAAATCAGGAGACCTCTTTTTTTCCCCCAGTGTGCAGGGAACTGGTTTCTCTGTTAAAGAGTTATGGTATCCAAAATTATTCCAGCAACAAAATTTGTCTTCTGTTATCTCCTTCCAGGTTCACAGTGACACCTTGTGGGGTTGTGATGAGGAGAAAGAGAAAATATAGGGGGCATTGGAATTGGGCCACAGACAGCATCATTACCCAGCAACTCTCTTTTAAGTATCTTCTCAGGTTCGTGGTTCTCTGGTAAAGAAAAACAAAACCAAGCCACATTCCTTTTGTAATTAGGAGAGATATAAATAGTTTTCTAAAAAACCCCACAGATTCTGACCGGACCTGAACTGTAGGAGGGAACCCAAGCAGAAAGCTTTTGTCAAGCTAGCTAGATTAGGAGCATTCACTTCCTATTTCTAGAGACTAGTGATAAAGCAGTCTCTGTCAGCCACTTACAGTGGCAGAATCTGATCAAAGATGAGATGCTGAATGATGTCCTGCCAAATACAATATAAAAAAATTCTATTTGGCAGGTTTCTTACTCAGGTTGTCCATTTCGTCATGTAAGCAGAAGGTACATATTTTTCATTTGAATCTTGGGAAAAAATGAAAAGATACTGTTGATAAAGAGGTGGATATAATGTGATACATAGTACAGATTTATGTTTTTTCTAATATAATGTGTGAGATTAATGTAATCATGGATCAAGAGGCAGAAACAGGACATGAGAAAGCACTGGCATGGAAAGCTTGCATGGAAAACCATTTGGATTTCTGGTGTTGTGGGACCAATCATCAGTACACCCAAGAGGGATATTCAAAAGCATACATCTCTTGTTTGAACTTTGGACCACAGAAAACAGTGATAAGGGTGGAAATGTAAACCCTTTCTTCAGTGCAGGAATAGAGAGCTTCTGTTCCTGAAACAAGCCATGCAATTCTTCCATATGGTCAGCAGTATACTATTTTTGCACTGCTATTGAATAATAATAATAACTGTTCTAATGTGAAGATTATGCTGATGTAACTACTCTGAGGTTAAGAAGAACATCTGGCTGATGATACTTAAACGTTATATTAAAAAAATTTTTCTTATTTCTGACAGGGTAGATGATAATGCCTGATTTCATTACCAGAGGGAAAGAATTTCCACAGAATCCAATGTTCCTGAGGAAGGGCTAAAATTTTTTGATGTTGTCATGCTTTTTCACATCAGAAAAAAAAATGTGGAATGCGATGAACACTACAGAGCATTCACATGCCTAAAATAAATAGAGAGGAAATTGTCAAATAATTTAAACCCTTCCAATATAGTTGATAATGCTGGAGGTTCTGCAAATTGCTGCACCTTGTCTCCCTCTTCTAGGGTGCCGGGAGTACAGCAGATTACAGTCAGTTTCTCTTCATCTTCTTGGTCATGTATGATCACAATAAAGTATGTCACAAGGAAAGAAAGAAAAATAGCTTCGAGAAAAAAAAGAAAAAGAGACCAAGCGTTTCATTTCTAGCCAAAACAAATGATTTTGTCATCCTAGATTACTGTTCTGTCATAAGAATTTCTTGCATTCAGATTCAGATGAGAGAGAACACTTCTGGCCTAGATTTGTTATTCAATAAAGGCAGCAGTGCCCCTTTTCAGTCTCTTGAGCTTGAATGAATTTTTCAGTACATTTTTAATAGTAGATTTTCACCCTAGATGAGCTAGATCTTGTTTTAACACAAGTGATTTTCTAGTTATGTTCAAGAGAAATTTGTAGATACAGCCCATGAAAGCTATTTGATATTGGCATCATGTCTTGTGTGTTTTGCTGACTCTGTAAAAATTGTTACAGCAGTTCACACAAGCACACTCTTGATGGGACAGTCATGTGCTGGATATGGCACATCAGAAAGTAAATGCTAGGCCAGATTCTCTCCTGTGCTGAAACATGCCTTAGGCACTCATCTGTGCTACTGGCAAATGATCCTTCTTTGATATTCCAGGTTCACTATGGACATCAAATCATAAGACAGAGAAGCTGAGGGGAGTTTTTTTCTACCAAAGAGTGATATGTTCAACTGTGCCTTTTCCCCCCCTCCTGCAGAAGGGGATGATGGAATTCAGTGGTCAGTAAGATAGATTACAGCCTGTGCATGCAATCTACATGATCTACATGTAGATAATCTACATGTAATAAGCCATATAACAATCAGAAGGATTGGTTGTTTTGGGTTTTTTTGGCCTGTTTTTTACTTTTTTTTTTTTTTTTAAGGAGTGAATTTTTTCACATATACCTGTGCACTTAATCTCTCATCCAGAACTGACCCTGAACTACACTGAACTCTGAGAGGACTGATCATTTTTTAATCACCATTCATTCTGCCTTCCTGCTTTGTCATACCTGACTGATTTTATCCTATAATTAACCTATTCTGCTGGTCTATTAGAGTTCAGGGACTTAACCCTTTTCCTCTTTCCTTTAATTTTGAAAGAAAACCTCCTAGTGTACCTTTCTCAGCCCCTAATTCAGCCTGTTCAAAGGAGTGGAAACATTAAGAGAAAATCTTTCAAATTTTTGGATGAAAGAAGCGCTACGTACAGGCCTGGGGCTAAATATTGTCTCCACAGACTTCAACATGAATGAAAAGCATGCTTTTTTTCTGACTTTCAATCACTTACTAATAGCAGATAGATTTGAAACTTTGTAAATATTGAATATGAGGATACTTTAGCCTGCAGTTCAAATTATAAACAGCTCCACTATCCTTAATCATATGTGCTGCAGTTTTTTCTCCTAGTGAAGCACCCTTGTCATGGTTCCAGGCAGCCTCTTTCTCCATCTTTCCTTTCTTACTGCACTCTATCAGGATTGCTCACTCCTCTGTATCTCTTTGTAGCTGAAAGACTGAAAACACAGCACAGATACTGTTCTTTTCTGGTTCTGGAATTAAAAATTATAGTTGATAACAGAAATCATAAACATGTCAATTGTCATTTGGTGTGTCTAATGACATGGAATTACTGCAGAGAACTGATCTTTCAAATGTTAATAATTCCATAATGACCATGTATGCATTCTGACTATAGCACTTGAATAGCTGACAGCTTGACAAAATATGACTCATTTCACATTTTTGATCTCTCTCACTTTACAGACACCAAATAAGAAATCCAAGCTGGATAACACTGATCCTAGAATAAAGGGAAATATTAATTTTCTTGACTTTCTCTAAGAAACTTAACAGTGATAGAGGTTCAAGATTGCCTTGAATTGATCTGAACAGAGCACCACTTTTAGTAGAGGTCATTTACAACGAGGCACTCCTTCCTTTGCTGTTATTTGTTCTCTCCTGAAAGTTGTGCTGGAATGCTAAAATTTTCAATATAATTAATATTTGAAAATATGCAAGCATATAACATCTGGCAGGACGGTTCTGGGCTTTAGACCCCAGCATCCTCAAGTGAGTGCTTTATACTCTTGTCTCGTTCCTTCTGATCACAGACAGATACTGTATTTATCTATCACGATCTACATAATTTTCTTAATTTTGTAAAAGACTTGGATGGGTTAAAAACTGATAAACTGAACAGGAAAGTAGCTTTTAACTGCACATAAAGGGAAAAAGCACTACTATAGATTTTCTATATCACATTTTCATTAAATCCCTAGCTTTGAGACAACATGAGTAAATATGAAGGTTGCATGGAAATTTTTAGTCATTCTAGACTTCTCTGTACCATTTTCTTTCATATGTATTTATATTTGAACATCCTACACATGATCGTAAGGGGAAAATCACATTCTGGATCAGACTCACTGGCACAGCCCTTCAAGTAGGGCTTCACTTCTCTGCTAGACCACGACAATTTTTCCTATTTTTAGCCTGAGTCTCAGGATAATTTTCCCAACATAAGTGCATCCCTGAAAAACTCACAGTTATTGGTGGCTCTATCACATTCTTTCCCTCCCATGCTCACTTCTAATCTAGTGGTCTTCTGGTGTTGTTCATCACTCGTATTCCATTTCAGAGGAGATAATATTTCCCTTCTTCTATATATATCTCTTGTGGAATTGTCAGTCTGATCCTTTATGCAACTCAGCAAAACAAAAGTGTGTGCACAGTAACATCTATCCATGCATAGCTTTCTTGGGTTCTGTAATTTTCTCAGTTGTCCCAGTATCTTCAAGTGATAGGGACTGTCTGTGCAATTTTAGAAATACTATATGAAATGTCTAACTCTGAAGTCTTAAGTCAATTGAAAATATCAGTTTCAGGAAATGGCATTTTAAAAAGAGCTATATATTTGTTTGGATAGTATAGAGATGACATTTTGGACATGGTACACCTCTTCTTTTCTCCAAATGTGCCCATCCCTTTGCATTTCAAATTGATATCTGTCACACTAAAGGGCAGAAGATTTCAATGAGTATTTATGATAGAAGAAAGGGAAAAAGAATGACTTGCCAATCTATATTAACCTTCAAGAAATAATACAGAGACCAAATACAAAAAAAACCAAATCCACAAATAAACAAAAAAACCAACCACACAAAACAAAAAAACAATCAAACAAACAAACAAACAAACAAACAAAACAAACAAAAATCATCTTTGGGACCTTTCAGAAAATACAGCAAATGAAAAATGACAAAGCAAAAAAACCTCTGCTCTAAAATTAGACAACAGGTAAACTCATCTAGCTTTAACATATTTAATGAAAGTAACAAAATTAGGGTTTTAGTTGATATAAGCCCCATTGGTTAAAAATATATTTAGAAAACCCCAGAATTTCTTCAATCAACTGAATTAGTAACACGCAATAATTTAACATTTGCAATAGCGTTAAGTACAGGACTTTTATCTTAAACATAGTGTCTAAATTTATGCCCTAAAGCTCTTAAAATTCTGCTAGCTACTATATGGTAATTTTTTTAATTCCAGAAATTGTCCTTTATATTCACATTGTTCAGCCAGGGAAACAGTTTTTGTTTCTCTACTTTGCAAGACTCTTCTCTCACCTTTCTACGTTTCATTTCTAATCTAATATTTGCTTCCTGTCCCCCCAAATGATATAGAAATATATGATCATGGATCACATTCACGTTCATTCTGCAACTGCTCTACATACAGTCAGAGCTTTCCTGCTATTCAATGCTCAGAAAAAGGCTGCATAAGCTTAATAAGAAAGGGTCGACTTGTTTCTCAAAATGGCTCTAGTGATCCATAAGACTAAATCTCTAGATTGCAAAAGAGGTCAGAGAGTTAAAAGATTCAGTAATCCTGACACTTTCTGATCCATTTCACATTAATATTGGTAGAATCTTTTGCAACAAAAAATTACTGTGGAAGATTTTTTTTGATTCAAGATCCTATAATTTCTGACAAGCACCAAAAATAAGTAGTGGGAACAAACGAAACAAAAATCCAAGCATGCATAGATCCTCCTGGCAGGGCAATGCATCACAGGAAGGCACCCCAGTATGCAACACCAGAATGCAACACCAAGCATCCTGATGCTCTTGGACCATGCTGGACACCACTGGGAGCAATTTACTAGCAATATCTGAAGGGAAAAATATATCCTAGACTCTCTTAATATTAATCTTTTAATCAGAAGAATAGTGCTGAAAAGGCTGATCCTAGCCCCTTTTTCTATCCTTTGCAACACATCCTGACCCTCTGTTTTGATTTCTTTCTGATAGTTATGGTTGAATTAGGGCTGTATTTGGAGGATTGTTGAGTTAGTAGGAGAAGCCTCTAAGAGCATATAGGATTAAGATGACTAGACCTAATTTTTGGGCTGTCACCTTAAGTATTTTTAAACACTATATTCAAAACACAGATGAAGTAAACTTGCAAAAGCATTTCCTTTGCTTATGGGACATGAACATGTACACCACTTATGCAAACAATCTTTATTGTTTCTGTCTAAATATATCATAGTCATTTGTTTTCACAGGTTTTCTTCACTGTATTTTTGTTTCTCAGGTGGAAATAACTGATGTTGACAGTCACTGAAATACAGTAGAGAAGAAAGAACTTCTTCATTACTCTAGCTCTTAGATCATTCTTAACATCTGTGAATAGACTTCTGTGACCATAATACAATCTTGTACCTGAATTTTCCGTAATGGAAAGAAAAAATAATTGTGAAGGAGCAAGATTCAGGATGGGAACAGTTCCAGGCATGGAGGAAGATATATAACAATTGACAGGACTTTATTATATGAACTTTACAGTTTTTTATGTGTTTATATACACATTGTATGTTGCCTCTATATTTTGTATTTCCCAGGCGTGCCCAGGCATGCCTGCTTCCCTGCTCCCTGCTTCCCCGCTTCCCTCTCTGATTGACTGGAGAAGCTGCGGAGAGGAGACAGCCACCATTCGCCCTTTCCTTCCCCAGCTCCTCCCACGTTCCTCCCCCTTTTGCCTGTGTCCCTATCCCGATTTGTTCCCCCGTTTGTCTGTCTCATGCCCCACCCTATGTTCTAGCCCTTTCCCCACCTGAACTGATAAAAAATCCCGTGCACACCTCAATAAAGCATTGCACCGCTACCTTGTCTCCGGACCCATCCGTGCTGTGTCACGGTCCCATCCCCCTCGGACTGTGGCAAATAATAACATTATTTATGGACTCAACCCCACAAACTCCAAGTATTTTTGTCAAATATTTTAATCCTCTAGATATGGAATTTATAAGGCTATTTAAAAAGGGTAGAAAATCCTCATCCTATAACATCTGCAAGAATAGAAACCATAGATATTGAGATATAATTTGGAGGCCTAAGAAGCAGTTTCAAACGTGCCCACTGTCAACCTCAAGCTTAATCCAAGGGTAATTAGGCTGATTAAGTGTGGCACCCTGTTGGAGGGATAGTCCTACTGTGTTGAGCATAATATGGAATACTCCTTTCACATGGATTTGCAAGTCAAGGATACTGAGTTTATTTTCCAAATTCTTTATCTCACACACTTTAATTCTACAAGGCAACAAGGATGTAGATTTGACTGCAGTTAATTGCGAGCAGAGTTCAAGAGTTTGGGGAGAATTAACTAGACTGGAGAAGAAACTAAAAGTGTTTTGAATGTAGGCTGTGATTCTGGCCTCCTTGAAGTAAGTGAACTGGCCTGGAGAAATTCTAGTTGATCCTTTTATTTTCTGTCTTCCTTTTTTTTTATAGAGGGTCAAAATAACAAAGTACTGGTAAGAATTATCTTGATCTCACTTCCTTTTATGAAATAGAAAGAGGTTATTTAGGGCATTCAATAAAGCAGTTAGCTTTTGTTAGTTAACTACTCCTTTAAATGACTTGATATGTTTGAAGATAATTCCTTTGAGTGTTTTTGTTGTTTGAAATTATTTTAGAACATTAAAAAGAAGTGAGTGTTATTATTATTATTATTATTATTATTATTATGCTGGTCTTGTACATATGATACTCTGCAATCTTTTCATGGAATCAAAGTTGGGAGAGACCTTCAAGATTGTTTAAATTTAGCACCACCATAATCAAGCTAAACCATATTCCCAGCTGCCACATCCAGATGCCTCTTGAACACTTCCAGAGATGGTGACTCCACCAAATCCCTGGGCAAGTTATTCCAATACCTGACTCTTCCATCAGTTAAAATTTTTTTTCTGAGATCTGATCTGAACCTCCCCTGGTGCAACTTAAGGCCATTTCCTCTCACCCTTTCACCTAAAAGATGGTAGAAGAGACCAAACCCCACCTCACTAGAGCCTCCATTTAGGTAATTGTGAAGAAAGCAGAAGAAATTAAAGAAGCCAGAAATATAAAGTAAATGACAATTAAAATAAATTTAACATTAGTATTATAAACTCAGGCATGTCTTTAATACAAATCTTTAAATGTTGTAGTTTTAAGGGTACTATACTTATATTTGATACTGTGCAGTATTATCTACTGTATCTGTAAAGACTCGGTGATTTAATCTGCCTCTATAATTTATAATGTGAAAGTCTTAAATTTCACAGTTATGATTCTATTTTGGCTTAGGTAGTTTTTAAAACATGCAAAACAAAAGTTAAAAATATTTATTTGCATGGTTTTCAGATTTTCTACACATTTCTTTGTCACAAAAAAAAGGAAAGTTACAATGGATTTCAACAAATAAAAAGTCAGAGCTGTATATCCTGTACCATAAGAAAAATCATTTAGATGAGTTGTAGAAAGACACATATGACTATTTATAGCCACTGCATCTTATTTGCATACAACCATTGTGATTGGCACAATAAAAGGTTTTGGTGAGGAGGGATTGTTTTCTTTGCCTGGGGTATTGCGAGTAGATACAATATAGGAGAAATAATTATCCAGTTACAAATTAAATTGCTTTTGTTGCCCTTCCTACCAATGGCATTTGACTGCAATGAGTAACAGTGGTTTATAAATTATAATCTCTGTCCTGTACCGAGGGACTTATACCTGGATGGAGTCTGGTGATTAGACACACAGTCTGTTCTTCTTCTGCAGTAACATTTAGTCCTCTTGGCAAAGCTGGTTATTTAACTGATTACTGAAATATCAGCTATCAATGCTTCAGAGAAATTCAGTAAGAGGATAAATTCCCGAATTCCTTTGTGTCACTACCATGGTAACTCACTCAGGATTGAGTGGTAGAGCCCCAGGAGGAACAGGCTTGTTAACATCCTGTACACAAGTTTGGAACATAGCAGTGACAAATTACTGTTGACTGACTGTAGAAAAGTTCCATTCAGAAAAACTTAAAGGTGGTATAAAACTAAATCCTGTAAGACCATTCAGATCTGACAGGTGGAGATCTGAGTTCAAAGTAGACCTACTCTTTTGTTTTCATTACTTCTTTTACCATAATCCTTCTTATAGAGAAAATAGCTTGCTTACAGTGTTTGATAATAGCTTACAAATAATATTTAAAAACATTCAAAAAATTTAAAAAAAGGAAAAATCATTCAGCAAAGTTATTAAAGCAAAAAAAAATAAGAAGGAAGATACATGACAAGGTGGGATATTATGAGACTTTAGGGAGTTTGTGTTATTTCTATATAAGGAAAGACTAGAAACCTCAGAAAATCCTTGTGCAACTGGCTCTAGTGAAGGTGGAAGAGGTGATCTCTGATTCTGCACAAGCATGTGCCCTGTGCAAGTCTAAACTGCTTGAACAATTTAATTGACATGCTTAATTTGTCAGTTTTACTGAGAAAGGCCTGGCTTTAAAATGCATTTGTAATGTTAAGAGTTGAAAATGCAGATATGGAATTACATGCATAAGCAAGGCTGACTTCTGATTAAAATCTGACCTTTGAAATTGCACAGGATGAAATATTAATAAAATGGGGAAATAACCTGTCCTGATAGCAAAATGGAGTGGGTATTCTAACAGGTATTCCTCTTGCTTTACATTTGTGATCCTGCATGCTTTAGTATTCTCTTTTTCACGTGTTGTCTGCTCGAAACTCACCACCCCCAGAAAAACCCAAACAAAGACAAAAAAAAACCAAAAAAAACCAAAAACAAAAACAAAAAAAAAAAAAAGGAAAGTTCCCAAACAAAACTATTGTACTTGACTAAAGAGGTAAAGTTCACTTTGAACCTAAAAATCCTGCTGATTGTAGTGGCTGCCAGCACAGCGTAAAACACAGTGTAACTATGTAGAGTCAGACTGCTACATCTGCAGAGTTATATCACCAACCTTTTTAGAGAGAGACTAAACTTTCTGAAGTTAATCCCTTCCCAACATCATTCTTATAACAGAAAAAATGAATACAGCTCAGACCATTGAACTTGTGCTGGTTTCTACATAGGTAGTAAACCAAACTTTTTTAATGGCTTCCCTTCACAAGTGTTCTTGTGTTGCTCTCAAATGTATTGCAATAGCATTCTCTTGTTTATATGTACAAACCTGAAAGGAGTTTCTTAGTGAGAAACCCTGTCTCTAGACTACTCTTGAGACTAACATTATCTGCTGAACAGCAGATGTCCTTAAAAGGGCACAGAAACCAACTCCTCACAGCTGTGCCTGGTAAAAGGATGGGATTCAACATGGGTAAACTGAAGTAGAGGAGGTTCCAAATGGATATGGTGGAGCGGAAATCTTTATAAGGATGATTAGGCAGTGGCACAGGTTGGGCAGAGAGGCTGCACAGCTTCCCTTTGTATTTGAGGCACTTCAAACCCCAGCTGGAGGAAGCCCTGAACAACCTGATCTAAGCTGAGAACAGACCATGTTGGGAGTAGAGGTTGCGATAGAGACCTCCTGAAGTCTGTTCCAGCCTGAATGGTCAGGGAATGATTCTGTGTGTCTATGATAAGTCGGAGTGTCAACTTCACCACTTCTATCAGAGTTACTCTGAGGTGCTAGTAACCATGGAATATGTGAGGAAGGGATGCAGGAGGAGAAAAAAAAGCATGTGTAGTTACGGTACATGCCTACGCTAAGAACACGTACAGGAAACTTTTAAAGTGTAAATGAAGGCTCTCGGTTTCAACACAAAAGCAGTTCAATATTAATGTTTCAACAGATCCCTAATTGCCCCTGTCTCTGTTCTAGTAAGATAATTCATACTGTTTGTTCATGAGATCGCCCTGCATTCCCTCAGGCTAAAATATCAAACAGTCTGAGGACGGGGTATGCTGTGGTAGAGGGATCTGTCTGCACAATGTTTGTGTGAGAGAGTATAAATTTAATTGGTCACAAATATTTAGAGAATCATAGAAATTAGAGGGTGAAGTTGTTAGAGGGTGGTTTTTCTATTCCCTCAACCTCACTTCATTCACTGGCCTTGGATAGAAAAGACTCTACTGCAGCAGATAAGTGACACATTTGGGAAAGCAGACAAATAGAAAAGTGCATATTCTGTTTGAGAAAACATTTGAAGTCCTTAAAGTCTCCAGCTTCTTTCAGCCTACCAACAGGCTTTCTATCTGATAATAACTTGTTCCAAGTTGAATTACCATGGTTGGCTGCACCCTATCACACTTTTGGATTAGGAAAGTGGATCTTAGAAGTATTTGTGAAGTATTTCTTGATTATTCACAAGTTGCTCCTGATTGAAGTAGGCTGCAGCAAAACACCCCATTCACCCCTGCATGTAGTAAAAGCTTTGAACCGTGCTTCAGGAAATTGACCTTTAGAGATTAATTTGACCTTCAAACTGTTGCTACATCGCTGAAGTGAGGTTTTTTGCAGAATGAGATTATAAACCTGTGGATTACTGGGTGATATTATGTCAACACCTTTGATAAGCAGTTATCAAAGAGACATAGCAGACGAAATTATTTCAAAAACTGGTACTTCAGAGCAGCAACAACAATAAAAAATTCTTAACTGTGCAACAGTTTTCATTGTCAGATAATCCACTTATACCTAGAAATATTAATAGAAGAATAAAAAGGAGTAATGACTTATATTTATGAACAGTTACAGGAAAGTGCTTGAGAAAATAAACTTTCTCTATTACTACTCTCTGCATATTATTACTGTTACTGGTGTTATTGATAGCAGTATTAATGCAGTAGTCCTTAAAGACAAGAGTTAGAAACAAAGCATTAATTCCACTGGGAAATGTACTAATACAGGACAGAAAAAAAAATAAAAATCAGTCCTTGCTTCCTAATAAAGTACCATTATGCTTAAGGATATTTTAATAACTTTGACACAATTTGAAGTAGAATCATAATTGGTGTTAAAATGGAGTTCCAGGAGAGTTTGTAGAAATTATTAGAATTATTAGAGAGTTTGTAGAAATTATTATTACAACAGAGAGAGGGAAAAAACAATGTGTAGGTTGGTGTTGCAATAAAGCAGTCAAGAGTTCACTGAGGCAAGTCTGATCTAGGAGTCAGTTCATCAAGTTTCAATCAATAAATGTAGGTAAGTAAAAGGATTAGCAGTCAGTATGCTAATAAGTTTTTTTGTAAACTTAACTAATTGCATCTCAAATGTTACATGCACACAAAAATGACACTGACTCATTGATGTCTGGTGTCAGATAAGGTACCTCTCAGCCTTGAGGGGTAGCCGTGAGAGACGTCCCTCTTTGAGGGGAGATCCATGGAGAGTGAGCTCAGAAGACACTGGTGGCTGCAGGTATTTACAGTGTAAAATGGCTAATTCATTGTCAGACTTTCTGCTGTGTTCATGCAATTTTGGCCAGTTGTCAGCCCAATCTCCAGCCAAACCATTTTTGGGGGTATTTGGTGCTGAGTTATCACTGATATCCACCCACAATAGAACTAAATTAAGTTAGTCCTACTTGCTGAGCATCAACTTATACTAAAGTCAATTTTGTTCAAACAGTAGAAGCACATCCATTGCAGCTGAGTTTTGTCAGTTTTGATCATTTACTGTTACTGTTAAAGGGTAAAAGGGTGTTCTTTCTTTAAAACATGAAGAAGTGTTTAAACATGAGGAAAATTCTAAGCATCTGAATTGTACAAGTGTCTTGAAGGACAAAGCAAAACACTACAGTTGAAGCTGCTATATTTGAGAGCACTAAAGTACACAGACATCCTCATTAAAAAGTCTCTTTGCACATATTCTTAATTTTAAAAGATCCTTATCTATTCAATGTAAAATATGGTAAAAAACAAACAAACAAACAAACAAACAAAGTACTGAAATTATTTGCTGATTACTTGTTGTGTTTAGCATAAATGAACTAAAATACACATATCTTCTGTCAGTATTAAAAATTAAAAATTTCCTGGCACTTAAATCACTGGTAGAAAAAGAACTCACTTTTAAAAAGAACTGTTTTTATATATTCTGATGGAAAATTCTTAACAGGCTATGAATATTTTAAGAAAACTCAGTCAAATTTATTCTTTTCCAAATTCTAGACCAAATGTACTGATAATAATTGAAAGATAAATTTGTATTATGTCATAACCTATACTCATACCTCAGGGCTTACATAGGAACTGGCAGATTTTCTAATCTCATTCTTGACAATAATTGGGGTGAAAACAAGGACTATAGTGACACACAGGTCATCCCCAAGAAGTCTGGTAGCACTCAGTGTAGAGAGAGATCACTGAAGTCATTGACAATTTAAGAAATATCTTCAATTACACAAAGAACAAGCCAGAGCTCCTCACTGACTCTGGAAGAACTGGATGCTAAAATATAACAATGTGTGATCTACGGGGATATTAAGGAGATAAAATCCTATTTTTAGAAGTATGGTTTAGCATATAAAGTAGTTGTATCATCTCATGATGAACTTTTATTTCAGTTCACTATTCATTCAGACTATTTATGGATAGAATTGGAAATGGTGATTATATGTCAACTGAAAACAGTAATCTTTCCCTTTGTTTCATTTTTCAGAAATGCCCGGATTTATTCATCAACTGTTCTTTCTCTGCCTCCAAAACATCCAAATCTGAATAAAATATTACATTAAACAACCCAGAATTAAAATATTATGTTTTCAGAGTAACTCTGAAATTTTTCTAAAGGGACTAGATGCTGTGGTACCAAGACTTTGTATATCAAATTCTTGAATATTGCACATTTTGGTAGCTGAAGGCATTCTAAAGGCACCTGGAATTGCTCCAGTATTGCTCCTGATTTGGCACTGCCCAGTAGAAAGTTTAATTTGAACAAGAATATTTGGCTTTCAGTAACCAGAAAGTTAATGTTGCTTTGATTGAAGGGTTGAGATATGATGCTCAGATTCTTTCTTACAGTTTTAATTTCTTTCTTGGGTTCACTTTCTACATATTACAGTTGATTTACCAGTATTTACACTAGATGATTCCAATGTATTTCTTTTTAGTATGCTAATTAAGTTCTGAAATTAATTATCTTGTGGCTTTTTCAGATTTGCACAATATTCTTCTATCTTTTTAAGCTTCTGTTACATTATTCCTTCCCTTGGCTTTCTTAGGCTATGCTTATTCCACTAAGAAAAAACCCACCCCTTCTGATTTTCTTCAGAGCATTCCTTCTCTATATTGTGGCATGTTAAGAGAAAGCTACTCCCATATATTTTCTTAATGCAATCAATCCACATTCTAAAAAATGCCTACTGTGTGATTATCATTACCATTTTTCCTGTAGGTATTTAATTTTTTTAATCTACTGCCAAGGTAAGATGCTAATAGTAGATAATGTCCTCAATGCAAGTTTGTCTTTCAAACATATGTTTCCTTGTCCTGTTGAATGATTCACTAACAGCTTAATCAGCTGTTTGACTGAAAAGTGTAAAGTACCTTGACATTACTAAATTGAATTTCCATTTGACTTTTGTCTAGAATTAAAAGTAATTTTTTCATACCGTATGCATTACACAATATTGCTACTTCATAGTTTTGTTAATTTTAAAATAAAATGAGTAAAGTCTTATGTTCTTTTATTTTGATTGTAGGTGAGAAAAATACTATGACATAATGCCTAAAAATAGAAATACAACATTTAATGTTAAATGCCACTTGGAATAGTCATATTTTTCATGTGGATTTAGAAATTTTATCACAAGGAAAATAAAAGTACAGTAGACTTTCAAAATTTATTTTTATTGTTGCTAACCTCTTTTCTGTTCTTACAGCAACTTGTTACTCTTACTAATGGTTACTCATTTGATAGTTACTCAGACAGCATATTAATTTTGTTCTTTGACATTTGCTGAAAAATATATTAAAAAATTGTATTTTAATAGGATTTATTTGAACTGGCCCCAAATGTCCATATATGTGTTGGAAAAAATGTAAGAATACATTACTATATTTCAAGTAAAGTAAAGGAACACATCGTATTAGAAAAGTATGTATAAACATGTACAGTTTCTAAATTACACAGCATAGAAAAACCAAATTGAGAGTTCAGGTAACCCTGAGTTCTGTTAATTGCTTTAATACCTATTTTTAAAACCCATATAAAATACAGTCTTTTTCATTTCTGTATCTGTTCCACCCTTTCTAAATGTATTTCCCTTGTACTGAAAATATATAAATACATAACTGTATGTACTGTTTTTTGTTTCTATTCTTGTGTTTTGCAGATATATTTTTTTAATATTTATATTTATACCTAACTCAAACCCATTTCTTAAGTTGTATGGTTGCTTCTCCTGCCAAAATCCAGGAAACACCAGTTTGCTCATTTCGTCATCATGGCTGGGCTTCGCGAACGAAGATTTGGGAAAGGGTCTATCCACATTTGCTACAAGCGCCTGGTGGCTAAAAAGGGCAATACGAGACAGGCACGTCCAATTGCAAAAGGCACAGCAGAAAGACTCCTTAGGTGGTATATTCTGCAAGACGCGATTCTTTCTGCGTTGTCTTTTCTCCTCAAGGGTGATCCTGCGTGCTTTCTCAAAGGCATCAGCAGCGTTATAGATGGTGTGTCTCCAGACCTCCCGATTTGAGACCAGAGTAGACCAGTTATGTTGATCAATATGGCCAAGGCTGAGATGTTATTTCAGGGAGTCCTTGTATCTTTTCTTCAGGGCTCCTCTCTTATGGCAGCCAGTGGCAAGTTCACCATAAAGCATGATCTTAGGCAGGTGGTGGTCCTTCATCCTTGAGACATGTCCTGCCCAGTGCATTTGCGTTCTCAGCAACATGACCTCAATACTTGTGACTGCTGCTTGTTCTAGAACAGATGTGTTAGTTTGCTCATTTACACTGGTGTTAAATCCATAATTTCACAATTTATTACCCACAGGCTATATTTATCCAAAAAGACTGAAAACTTCTGCCTGAACTGTGCTGTCTTTAGTTGTTTACACTCACATTTCATATGCAAGAGTTCTCCTTTTCTCAATGGTATTATCAAAAAAAAAGGAACAGGTTCTCTTTGGTTCTTAAATTTTTCTGCTTCATGGCATATCAGACTTTGCTCTGATAAGTAAAAAATTGAAGGGATAAGAAGTAATTCAAGAGTGTGAGAAACACTAAAGTGCTCTACTAGTTTGTGCAGATTTCCTCTGTTCTTAATTATTCTTTTTCAAACATTGTCAGTTTATCCATCCTGAGGCTTTTATAAGCTCTTCCTCCCCCTCCCCTCTCAAATGTAACTGCAGGTATATCCAGGGGGCTTCTATTATGTGTGTTTTACTGCTTATGGTGTGAAGTTTAAACTGAACAGGTGTTACCTACCTCGCCAAGTGGATTAAGTATAGTTATAGTGACTGTGATGTCAAGCATTAATTACAGACTTACTATATTCAATGCTTCCCAAGTTATGTAGACAGAGCCATTTGAATCTTCATTGCAAAGCAGCTTTTCATTTCAGAACCACAAATTATTACATAATTTTAATAATTTGAGACCCTAAGGAATATCTATTGAGTTTATCCCATTACTTTTGAGGAACAGTCATAGTGTCTGGAATACACATTTTTATTACTTCTTTAGCCCATTGCTTAAGCAAATTATCAGTGGTTCAGTGAGCCAGCAGTCAAACTGGTGTCCATTGATTTGATTCCAGAGCATGCAGGCAATTAATGTAATCATCTTAACCAACCATCTTCAATTTATGCTATACTGTCTTAGCTATGTTCTTCCTTGTAGTTATCACCTAAGATTTTCTGTTTTGTCAAGGGATAGTATCCTTAAACTTACTGTGCATATTTCTGCATTGTGTATGAGTGTCACAGCCATAGCATGTGTCACCCTAACAAAATGTGATAATGTTCAATTACTTATTTGATACAGCTAAGTTTTCTTTTATATGATTCTCTTGAGAATCATATAAAAGAAAACTTAGCTGTATCAAATAAGTAATTGAACATTATCACATTTTGAGCAATTTGTCTTTACTACATGAATGTCAAGACCAAAAATAAATTATATTTCAAATCATCCTTCTCTCAATATATTCCACTATTATTATTCTTGTTTCCCTGATATCTGCTGTCATAGAAGCCTTTGGCATGCAAAAGACAGGATCACTGGAAGGCCAGAAACACAAGAGAAAGACTTGTTCACAGCACCAGAGTCAATGTCCTGATGTGAGCACCATCCTTAAAACAGTGCATACTCTTTGATTTGGAAGCCAGTCCCCAGCCAACTGGAAAGTGAATATACAACTGGTATGTGGGAAATATCTGGAGGCAGAAAAGCTAAGTCCATCAACTGGCAGCAAAAGTGGCACAGGTTTCCTGAGGCATTAGAGATCTTTTTTTGAGTAGAAAGCAGGGAAGGAGGGGAAAATTTGTCCTGGTAGACAGTAGATATGAAAAGTAATCTATGATGCAATGGTGTTGGCTTTAAGAACTAGCCCAAGGCAGCTCATTTCTCCTAATAGTGCAGCTTCTTGAGATGAAGTAATAGCTTCTGCTCTGTGGAATTATCTAAGTCTTAAAACCATGGGTAAATGAGGTTGGTATCCCATATTCCCCTCTCTGTTTCAGCACAACTGTCCTTTCTCTGTGTTCTGTAAAATAAAAATGTCTCTGCATGTGGTGACAAGACAGGTTTAGCACAATTAGACATTAAATGCACATTCAAAGAGAATGTAAGAGCACAGTTGTTTACTTACAGATTTATTTCGAGCACCTACAGAATCACATGGCAGTAAAATTTTGACTATCAAGTAGCAGGAAAAAAGGCACTTATTTTTGTATCTTACAGTTTGACTAGTAAGAGTGGCTACCCATCAGTGAGAATACTGTCTGTCAGGCTTATCTGCTTGTACCTTAAATAGAGTAATTTTTCTGTGGTTAAGACTGAAGCCTATATTTATTCTCTTTCTTGTAATTATTCAGAATGGTGACCTACATCCTGAATGTAGATGCAAATATGCTCTTACTAGCAATAGGAGATTTTGGTGCTCTGACTTTGTGATCTCCTCAACACATCCCCAGCACTCCCATATGCAATACATGACACTCCTTATATATATAACAAGTTTCAATGGTCAGTGGTATAGGGAAGCCTTTGACACCATCTAAAATTCTTCTCTAGAAGAATAACAAAATAACAGACCTAACCCCCTTTTCTCTTTAGGAGAGTAAGACTATCTGGAGTTATCCATCCCTGCAAGCTTCTTCTCTTAAAAATTTGGCATTGTACTAGTATTTATAAGCATAACTTCTATGCAGAACAGTATTTTTAATGATTATACTTTCTTTTTAACCATAATTTCTTGTGTTTTACTGATATATTTATAATCCTCCTTACAAAGAGTGAGATTTTAGATCTCAGATCTTTTACTATATGAATAGATCATCTAAATGCACTGTATGACCTTGTGTTACTGAAGGCTCAGGTCCTGCTTCCTATGGCTTCATTTTCTGTTGACAGTCTAGACAGTATGACAACAGTGCAATCAAGTGTGTAATATGAATGTTATGTATACTGGGGAAAGGGAATCTCTTGCTTAAGAAAGTGACCTACCTGCAGTCGGTTTCTGGTTTTAATTTCTTTAAGATTTTGTACATTTTGCAAAAAAATCAGAAAGGCTTTTCTTGTAGTCAGAGTGCAAGTCAAACAATTCATGCTTTTCTAGGGCCATGGCTATGTTGAAGGCTTGCAGTCAACTGTGAAACCTCTTCTCTGGCCTCTTCTCCTGGAAAGGGAGACTCTCCAGCTGACTGACTTGACTGCCTTGCAGTTATTACCCTGTGATGGTCTGAGGCTGAAATAAATTTAGTCCCTTGTTAGTCAAAAACAGTGCCAGACTTGGACAGATCTGTGTTGTGGGAAGAATGAGAGCTTCAGATAAAGTTTGTTAGAAGAGCCCTCCCATCGAGACATAAGGAACTGAAAAGATCCCCTTGGTTCCTAAACTCCTTCTCAGAGAGGAGTGAAGGTGTGTCTGGATCCATTCTTCACCCCAAACTTAGTCAATGGTTTGTGTCTAAATGATCATACAACTGTAACAGAACATTTATACAGCTTTGTCCCACAGGATTAAGGATGGCAATCCAAATATATTTACATAAATAAATATTTATTTAAATGGATTACAAAAATGATAATGATTAGACAAAAATACCTTAATCAGAATTATTTACTACGCATTATGGATAGCTATAACTATTAGTGTAGTGCACTATTTTTGAAACAATGTTGAAGCAATTATACTAGCAAAACCAATTATTGATGCTACTCACCCATGAGAACTAACATGGGCAAATCTCTTTCACTCAGTCTCTAGGAGTAAACTTGATGTGTGCCCAACTCAAGAGAATGATCTTCACACACTCTAGGGAGGTAGACTAGGAGTCCTTGCTATGCAAAGTGGGACTAGAGTTTTACAGCATAAAGTGATTGACTCTCAGTCATATGCATTTTTAGATTATGTGTTGCAAGCTTATTGAGCACAATATACTTTGTTGCTAAACAAGGTGTTATCGGCTCTTTGGTTTCTTCTGCTCCACACTTCTCGCTCTCACTTCCATATCAGGGCCTGGCATGTCCTCGTGGTGGGTCACATAGTTCAGCCAAGCTGATCTCAGCATTTTTCAACACTAAACACAGCAGAGTTCTTTGCTTAATCTTGTCACTGATAAGCAGACCCGACTTGCTCAATCCACCACTGAACAGCAGAACTTGCAAAGTTCATCACTTATAACTTGTAAATATGACTAAATTCAAGCTGTTGTATCTCTACTTAGGCAGATCATCCTAGTATACACTGATATTTAGAAAGCTTTGAAGATAAAAGGTAATTTTTAAAATACCAAGATATTCTTATCCCAACTTAAGGGACTGTCTAAGCTACATATTCAACACTGGGCCTGCCATACTTCACAAAATCTTTCCTTCTTCTCCTCCTTTTCCTATTTAGCCAAGGCAAGCTACTGAGAATCCTAAATTGCAATAAAACCTCTCAGTGATTAACTTCATCTTATTTGGAAGCTTTTGCTGATTACAAAATTGTCAGCATAATGTGCTGGTTTAAAAGTTAACCAGCAAGGCAAAATGAACTCAATTCAAAAGAGAGATTTATAAGTCAGAATAACAATTTATTAAAATAATGCAATAAGTACAATTATACAGACAGACAATTGGTTTTAACCCACAAAACCCAAATGTACAAACCCAGCACCCTGGGGTATGAACAAAAGTGGTGTACCTTGGCCCACCCCCCCCGAGTCCAAAGCAAAAGGGAGAGGGGATAAACCTGCTGGTGGGAGAGCTGCTGCAGTCTGGTCAGAAGTGGTGATTGCAGTCCAGTTGAGGGTGGTGGTCTCAGCCTGGTTGGGAGCAGCGGTGGTCTGCTGTCTTCCTCTGGGTCCCACGAGAGAGTCGCAAGGCTCTGAAACTCCCAGTTATATACTCTCCAGTTCAGGCGGGAGTGCTCAGTCCCTCCCTCAGAGTAGGGAATTCCATCAAAGGGCAAGCGGATGCTCAGTCCCTCTTCCATATAAGGGTATCAGAGCGGGGAATTCCATATAAGGATATCAGAGCAGAGAATTCCATAAAAGGGTACAGGAACATCTTCCCACCTTGCAGGCCTCTACTGACAGCAGTTTTTGGGAAATGGCATGGAGGCTATAGAATACACAGTTTTGGGTTACACCCATCCAGGGATGAATTGGTCCCAGCCGTTCTAACCAGGACGCATAATTAAAGAGTTTTCCTTTAAATGGTGATTTCGGTTTTTTAAACAAATATTTGGTAAAAATATTTCAAATGTGCGTCCCACATTGGTGAATGAAAGATAATGTGCTTCTCCGTATCTATTTGTCCACCTACTTCGAGTTTGTCTAGGGAGCTAAGCATTTAGAAAATTTCTCTCTATATTTAACACATTAGCTACCAAAGTACATGTTTGCTATTATTAAATGCTTTCTCAGCTATGACTATCTCACAATCACCAGAACTAGAGTGATCTGTGGCCAGAGGTCACTTAACTTGATAAAGAAATCCTTCCTTCAGGATTTATATACTTCCTAGAAGGAAAGAATGCATTTTTATAGCAAAACAAATTCCTTATTAAAAGACTGTAGCCAAATGGATTAATATGAAAAATAATGTCTCTAAAGTTTTCTGTCACAGTCATAATAGCAAACAATGAAATCTACATATTTTTAAATAAAGTCTTTGAGATGGTCCTTTAAATAAGAGGTGGACTTCTAAAAATAATAAAGTTTATCTGAGTTGCCTTACTGTTGATATCAATCCTTCCCTGCCTGAGACGCAAAATACAGTTTATAATAAAGGCATTCCAGTTGCATCCAGAGTTAAGAAGTTTTATAGATCATTGTGAACTCTAAGAATCCTGTATGTCTAACTGAAGTTATTAAGATACAATAATTCTGGGAAACTGTTTGGAAGAATGAGCATACTCAAAAGAGCTTTTGCTTTAACTAGGGAATTCTAGTATGCAGTGACAAAACTTACCTTGAAAAATGGACACATGAAATAAATTAGCAAGTTTGATTACACAGAAGATAAAACTTGAAAACTGAGGATTTAGTTCTATTAGTGTCTTCCAATCCTTCTACTTGATTTTAAATGTTTGGACCTGAAAAAAAAAAACAACTAAAGTTTAGATTTCACATGCACATAATTAAATTCAGCTATAAATTCAATTGTATCTTGGCTAAATAAGCATAAAACCCCAATAACATAACAAAAAATATTGTGTTGAATTTCAATATTTAAAACTTGGGAGTTTAGATTTTTTTCTATATAAGTGCAAATCTAATTTTTCTGTCTCTTAGAACTATAAATTTTTATGATAACTTGCCTTGAAATCTGTATTCTCTTGCTTAAGTTTCACTCCCTGAATTCAAAGAAATGTAACAGTGAGATTTAATTTATTCTTTCCATGTCTTTCTAGTTTAATGCCATGGTGTTTCGAGAGGGTATTTTCTGTAGATTTAAACTATTTAAGAACTTGCTGTCCAAGTTCACAGTGAGTGAAACCCTCAGAATTGTATGATTACAGAGATGACCTAAAAATAGGAAATCTCCTGATTGTTGCTGAGCCACTATACAAGAAAAAACCCACAAAACAACACCAAACAAAAAAAACCCAACCAAACCTAAACAAAAAACCCCAACACAAACCAAGACCGATAAGGCTATGATATTAATAAATGAAACAACCCAATCACAGTTATTTTAAATTATTTTTTTTTTGTGGTGTTAATATTTCCATTGCCTCCTGATTTTTTGTACTGAATTTAAAATCAAACTGCATTTGAGTAGGAGGGAGATTGCAACTTTATTTGCCAGGTAAGGGAGCATGAAGAAACACATTTCTGTATGAAGATTAAGTATTGCAAATTGCTCTAATGCTTGGAACAAAATGTGAATAATGAATTGAAGTAGAGATTTGTCTCTTGGTGTTTAATAATTCATTCACAATTGTAAAAAGAATTATTTCTTCTGTTGAAATTTATGGAGTTATGCTAGGTAGTAGTCTTGATTTATTATCCTTGCCCTACAAATTTACCAGAAAAATCTTTTACCTTGCTATAGATACAAATTGCATTGAACACTGGGAAGTCTCAGTTCAGAAAAGGAAATGGAACAGTATCAAGGCTTCCTCCTGAAGTAAATTTATAATGGTAGTACCAACACTTTTGTCTGTCATTTAAGCAACAACCAGATTCTTGCACATTGGGATGAAAAAAGTTCCTGCAGAACTCATAACATTCAGAATATATGCATTACTTGTACAAGTTCCTATATCTTGTTAGCTCTGATTCTGCTGTGTAGGACATTTTTGAAGTCGAGTGTGGGTGAGGAAGTGAGTTTTAATGTATAGGAGTAAGAATACTGTTTCTGTAGCAATCATACAGATATTTTTGGGATCTGTGGAATGCACATTTAATGAACAACAAAAAAAGAGGCATTTGCAAGAGGATGCTGTAGGAGTGCTTCAGACACTCTCATCAACAGTGTAGACAAATTTGGCATATCAGTACCACATTCAAATACAATCCTTAAATAACTCGTGCTGTGAGTGACTAAATCCTAGTATGTAGGTCACTATCCATTACACCCCGACAAGAGAAGAAGGTTCAGAAAAGATGGTCTAGCGTGATGTGCTCTTGAAGCTCAGGAAATAATGCAGGGTGTGACTGAACACAGCTGTAGCAAAAACAAACCCCTCATTTTATCTCAAAACAAAAGGGACAAAAAAATGACCTTTATTTCATGTGAAAGGTTTTGTGTAACTTATATCTGTATTGTGTTGTATCACTCCACTAAATCAGATTTCCTGTTGAACATCAACTATCTCTAAAGAAGGGTATTAATCATTTCGCCTTCCATGGTTGGAATATCTACAAGAACCTGGTCAGAAAATAGTGGACTCTGGCATCTGTTTATATAAATAATAATGGCCAGTCTTCTCGAACGAAGATTTTGGGAAAGGTCTTTTACCTTTCCAGCCTGCGCAATGGATTTTTTAGGTGAGACATCTGTTTAAAGACATCTTCTAAAACATGTGGTATCTGAATTGCTTGTGCTGTCCTCTGGAGTTTATATGTTAATTTCTTTGTTGTTGTCGTTTGTGTTCCTTTGTTGCTTTCTTCCCCAGTTTCCCTCAGAGTTATGTGAAAGGGCAACCTAATACCAGCAAGCTATCAGAATGGTAGAATTCAACTGGAATGGCTTTTTTGTTTACTTTAGCAAGTTGGATACATAACATAATTCATAAATGAAAAATTTTACAGGAAAATAATATTTTTGTGTTTAATATCCAAAGTGTTATGCTCCTCACTTCTTTCTCAACTGTGTTTATCTTAAAAAATTTACATAATATTGTTCACGAAATAGCTGGTGACTATTCCCCAGATTGGCTGGACATAGGAAAGTGGTGTTATTTAACTAGAGGAAGCAAGAAGGTAGATATACATCCTACAAATACTAATTATTCCATCTTTCTGACAGCTACACATATCCATTTATAACTACCAACAGTTGTCATGTAAAGGACATTACACTGTGTTTTTATCATATTGCTACTTCAGGTACCTCACCCCATATTATGTATGCATGTTTATGTTTTCATTTTATTTTGAATATTACATAACTTTCCTGACTGATAGATCCTGGTTGCCCTCCTCTTCCCAAGTTCTGGTATTTTTAATAGTATCTTTACTCTTCTTGCTGTTTAAAACTCAAATGCAACAGTTTGTCTAGCTTAGTAGAAAAAGACTTAAATAAGAACAAATAAGTTAAATAAGAAAAAAATATTCTTTTCTGTTGTGACTCACCAATAAACCCATAAAATGGAAAAAGGCTCAGAGGAAATGGGCAAGCATGATGTGCCCTTGAAGCTCATGATGTGTCTGACCACAGCTGTTGTAAAGCAGTTGCCAGTACCTCAACACAAAAGCAACCTGAGGGTGGCCTTTGTTTTGGGTAAACAGCCAAACAGCAGTTGAGTACATCAGTGGCAGTGTAAATGGTTCTCACTCAGTTCATAAAATGAGCATAAATGTCTCACTGATTTAGGGAAACCAGTATACAGGGAGTGAATATGTGACTCGGCCCAACACAGTGAGCATAAAATCCAGAAAATTAGTGAAAGAATTTTAAAGACAGCAGTGGGCTTAAGCTGGTTTCAACCAGTTTTTCAGCTGGTATGTCTTCCCAGAGGTTGAAGTCACTTAGAGTTGTGATGATGAGTATCCTATACAGAGCATTATCCTATTACACTAGTATAGTGAGATAGATACACTAGTTGAGATACACAGTATCTCAACTGTGTATTGCAATGGCTATGTTTTGCTAGCAGAAGCTTGCATTATTACTGCATTAGGGTGTTAATTTTTTTTTTATACCACTTTGCAAAATCAGAAATCCCATGTAAAATCAATGGTCTTCAAATGAGTAAAGTTGATATTAATGATCACACCCTTCACACGTGGAATATCTAAAAGAATCTGGTGACAGATTCTTTTGTATTGAACTCTGATATCTGCTTAGCTAAATGCTCATCAAGAGAGTTCTGCCTTACCTTCATATCAACCCTATTACTAACATCTCTGTGTGTTGTTTTAAGAAATTGAACATCTTCAGAAATATCATTTATTTGTGGGATTTTTTGACTTCAGGAGTCTAATCTACACAGTGGAAGAGGAAATTCAGTGCTGCTAAATCTAACATATTCTGGGTTCCCATGGGTAATTTGAAGCACACATATGAACTGTTTTTCTTTTATTTTAAGAAATGTAATGAACATTCTCGAAACTGTTTTTGTGGACACTGTAATAACATGTTATTCAGTACAGCCAAAGTCACGTTAAAAAAAAACAACCAACCATACAACAACAAAAAAACCCAAACCACAAAATATAAGAAGAGTAAGAGTAAAGATCGATTGTTCTCTGGCATACTAATGACCATGGGCAAATGTCTTTCACTCAGCCTCAAGGACTAACCTTGAGGGGTGTCCCCACTCAAGGCAGGATTCTCCACATACAGAGTTCAAAATTGCAGTTTCAGGTACATTGTTCTTTGATGTAGAAATACACTAACACAAACAGATGTTTTAAACAAAGAATTACCTTGAAATTAATTAAGATGGGCATCTAAGAACCTGTTTTATTTATTTAAGAATTTATATAAATGTTAAATTATGTTAAGAACCTGTAGAGTAGAATTTAACATTAAGATATTATATACACTTCACGTGCTTTCAGCACAGCATCTGAAATTCTTTTAAATTAAATTTTCAGAAAGTTTTTCAGTTTCATTGGTTAGTTGCATTTACATCTGGGAGCGAAATGCAATTGCACTTACATTTCTAGGACTTACATTGTGATGAATGTAAGAAAAAAATGTTTTTTATATTTCTACAGACCCCATATGGTTTTCAAGGAAGTTTAATGAAGATATGGGGAGTTATTTTAGATTGTTCTTTTTTTTTTTCTTCTGATTAATCTCAGATTGCAATAAAATGTATGAATTAGTTTCTCTTTTCTTTTCATATACTTTAATATAAGAAATAGAATATCTTCCTTTCTTGGTCTTAGATCAAGAAAAACAAACCAACTAGAGGTTTCGAAGTGCTGTTTAGTGCAAGTGTATTGAATTCAAAATGCGATATGTGATGGCTTTTCCTTTATTACCACTACAAGATGTTAATGTTGACACTTCAATCACTGGGATGCCTGTCATTATACTATTTTGTTGATGTGTATACAGATCAGTTTTAGAGTACAAAGCAGGTAATCTTTATTAGTGCACACTAACAAACAAAATTGTTCTCTGCACTCTCTTGGGTATGGGAAAGATAGTTCAATACTGTATTCCTTAAAGTGCACCTCTAGCCTAAGAGTACTTGCAGAATCAAAGAATGTCCTCAGCTGGAAGGGACCCACAAGGATCACTAAATCCAAAGAACTCCTGGCCCAACACAGGACAACTCCAAGAGTCACATAATGTGCCTGAGAGCATCGTCCAAATGCTTCTTGAACTCAGACAGGCTTGATGCTTTGACCACTTCCCTGGGGAGCCTGTTCCAATGTCTGACCACCCTCTGGGTGAAGAACCTTTTCCTAATGTTAAATCTAAACCTCACCTGATACAGCTTCATGCTGTTCCCTTGGGTCCTGTCACTGGTCACCAAAGAGAAGAGAGCAGTGTTTGCAACTCTGCCCATCATGAGGAAGTTGTAGACTGCAATGAGGTCTCCCCTCAGCCTTCTCTTTCCCAGGCTGAAAAAGCCAAGTGACTTCAGCCACTCATCATATTGTTTCCCCTCCAGACCCTTCACCATCTTTGTTGCCCTCCTTTGGATACTCTCTAGTAGCTTTACATCTTTCTTATATTGTGGTGCCCAAAACAGGACTCAAGGTGAGGCTGCACCAGTGCAGAGCAGAGTGGGACAATCTCCTCCCTCGCCCGACTGGTAAGGCTGTGTCTGATGCCCCCCAGGACATGGTTGGTCATCCTGACTGCCAGGGTACACCCCCTATTCCCATGGGTTTTGGAGTAGTTTTTAAAAAGTGACCAGCACCAACGGACTCCAGCACTTTCTGACCGTTTTCACAGGGATCTCACCAACTAGTTTCCTGAGCAACCTGAAGTCTGTTCTCGTCTCCAGCATTGAAGTTTTGCTGGCACTTTTCCTTCTGTCATCAGACTTTAGACTTGTCTGCTTCGTGGTTGCTGTGGCCACTTCACTTCAAAGACCCTCTCTGTTAAAAAACAACAAATCAAGGAAGGCACCTTTCCTAGTTGGCTCCCTTAGCAGCTGTATTATGACAGGTGTTTTAGGAATCTTCTGGACCTGTTTGTACCAGCTGTGTGGTATTCTCAGTTAATATCTGGCAAGTTGAAGTATTCCATAAATTCCTTTTATTCTCTGCTGATGTAAAGACAGACTGACATCACATACTTTGATATTGTTAAAAAATAAGCCTGTGAAATAAGCAGTGTTCCCTTACCATGGCTGATGGTCCTTTGTAGGCTGTATGTACATTTTTTCTTTATTTTCCTATACTTACCTGAAGAGAGTTTTTATTAAATTTTTCTAGTTATATCATCTTGTCCACTTTACACACTTGAGAGAGCTACAAATATATAAATTTTGTAAAATTTTATTGACAGGTTCAATAATTCTTTTGTAAATATCTGAACTCCCTCAGAATGTTTTTTGTTTGTTTTTGTGGAGGTTTTGTGGTTTTCTAAAACAAAAGTTTTATGGTTTTTTTAACAAGCACACAGTAAGTCAGACAAAATTTCAGTTCAATTGTAGCTCACATGAGAACTTACTACTTTTTCTCAGTGGTTCTTTGTACTTTTGTTATCTACAGAGCTGCATGTAATTCCTTTATTTTAAAATGGTACTTTAATAAAGGAAAAGTAAGGGTAATGGACCTCTTCCTTTTGTATTTTCATTCTTTTTTCTTTTAGCTTAAAAAAAAAGGAAAAAAGCCTTTCTGCACCATTATGAAGAGGTTGTACCATTTACCCCAGGTGTAAGATCTTTTTTAGTTTGGTGAAGTAGTAAGTGTAGCTCAATACATACAAAACACTACACTGAAGCTATGTGCTCCAACAAATGCCCCAACAGCTTGCCATTTACAAATGAATTGTTACTAAAGAATAAAATGTTCAGGTCTTCATAAAATATAAAAAATGGGTTTGCATTTTTCACTTGCATGTACATGGACTCCTATTTTGAGCATATATGCAGTATGTGCAGGACAGGTAATAACAGAAATGTCAATATTTTTTATTTGTCACATGTATAGTTTATGTAAACCTTTGAGGGCAATATGCAACAATTGACATAATTTTGTTTTGACTCTTTCTCTTCTGCCACCTAATTTATTCCTTTTGAAAATTGCTTTCATTGTTCCCTGTTGATGTTGTAGCTGTACACTGTAAGTGTCATCTAGGTTTTCTTGTTCAACCAGAAATCATATATTACACATTAATTTCATATGCTAATTTACCCTTCATTGTTTGTTGTGTGGCTTGTTTTTAATCATCATCTTTTATAGAGGCTGGTGGAAGATTCTAGAAGCCATTATCCCTTTGTGATTCTACAACACACTGAATAATATTTGTAACACAATATTTTCCTTAAATCCATGGATAATATTGTTGTATGTATTTTCAAAGACTACTAGAGTGTCATCATGTAAATGAATTAAATACAATTTAATTAACTTAAAGTAAATCAAATTACTCATTAGCCCTAATAACTTTAAGCTTTAGAATGTGTTTGAATTGGGAAAAGGATTTGAATACCTGGCTTAACAGCTCTGGTGTGGTACAAAATTAATTAGCATTATACATATCTTAGCTCCTTTCAAGACATGCACAGATGGGATAGCAAAACTGGAAAGATAAGAAGCTCTGAAAATCTCTTTTTAAATTTACTAATTAAAGCAGGTATTTGCTATTGTGAGCAACCGAACTAAAACAAGATTAGCTATTGAAGAAAAAACTGCACCAACCCTACAGAAATATTAAGAACTGAATCATAAGTTATCTGACAATGTTATTTTACTTGAGGTCAAATTATTTTAATTGTAGTGAAAGTAGAAGAAGAAAGGTCACTGTTCTTAATCTTAATGAGAGTCTTTCTTTCCAAAGAGATTACATTATGTGATTAAAATGAAAAAGAAGAAAGAAATGTAGGAATAGTAGATTTCTTTCTAACTTGATCCATTTCCTTAAGATACAGTTGCACCTTTCATTTTGTTAAACTCATTATCAGGCTTATCTATAAGTTGTCTTTTGAAAATAATGATTTTTAAATTTGTACACTCTTGACCATTGTGTCAGTTTATGGTCGCCTTTTGCTTTATTTTTTACATAATATCAAAGAAATTGCTGATAATTCTGAAGTGCAGCTATATTAGATATCACAAGTAGTGGGGAGCTGAACCACCTGTTGAGATTACTCAGTAATTCATGACAAAATACGATAAAAGAAGCCTATAACAATTTGATAAAATCTGTTTCCTTTCAAAGGAATTTTTTTAATTTTATTTCTACCATCCAAAGATAGTTCAATTTGCCTCAGAGAGCCTCAAGAAAAACTTGTTATTGCCAAAAGCATAAAACTGAAGCAAGAAAATAAAGCACATTTTTTTGTGACAATATAGGCATCAGGGTTGCAGGACAGGGGTGATCAGCACCTGCTCACCATTGCGTAACTGCAATTTGCTGGATTAATTTCTACCTTAGAGTATAAGATTGTTTCAATTCAAACCAATGAAATTCTACATCTAGACCTACTATTTTGACATATAGAGAAATACTAAGACAATACATATTGCTTTAGATATTATGCATACTAGCAAAATTGAAATGAAATCTTTACTGTCTGATGTGAAGAAGCAAGTTAGTGACGGCTTTTGGAAAGGACTCAAGGAATCACTTTGGATATGAGATCACTTTGCCAAATAAAATACGCATTTGGAAGAAAAGAATCTTAAGCATATAGAAGGTGAACAAAAGAGGAACAGGGATTGAGTAACAATTCGTTATCCCATCACAAACAGGATAAAAATTGTCATCAGTGATTGGCAACACTGTGCTCTAATTTTGAGTCCAGTCAGTTTGAGGAAGACTTGTCTCTGTTTTCACATGCAGAAAGACGGTAAATAGGTTAAATTAAACACTGAGGTTACTAGACCAAAGGAAGAAAGATATTAAACAGTCATAGGAAGCACACTAGAGAAGGGAAAGAGACTGCTAAGAAAAGAATGAGGAAACTTTTAGAAATTACTTTCCCTCTAGACAATCAGGAAGAATTTTCAGGAAGGCAGTTAATGACATAATAAATGATACAATAAGAACATAAACTCAGTGTATACCGAGAAACCAGTCAGAGATGTGTAACTGGAAAGGCAAAGGCATCAAATTACAGAGTTCTGTTATTTCAAAGAAATATTCACAAGCTTTGGGTGAATGCAGTGATTACTCAATTTGTAATTAAAAAATATATTTCTGATCTTCAATTAATTTATTCATATTAAGAAATCAGAGATAGACCGTGGGGTGTTCTGCTGTACATTCTGTAAACTCATGCATAGCAGAATGATGCATTTATTAATTTATCCTTACTTATGAGTATCAAGATCCAAAATTTTGATTTCAGGCTTTGGTCCTTCTCTAATAGTAAATGGTTACTGAGAAAACCCAAAAGTCTTCTAGTCTAACGTTACACGTGTCACCACTCAGACAAAAGAATGGATCAATTGCTCATTACCTTTGAAAAGAAAACTAGGATTAGACTTCCTCAGCTCACCTTCCTGTCAATAGCGCTTGTTCTACTTAAGGTGATGTTATTTGTCTCTGTCCAGTAGAAAACAGTAGGAAGTGAAAGCTTACTTTCTTTCTTCCATCACATCATCTCTGAGCGAATAAAGCAACAAAACTGTACCAAATAATAGTGATTATCAATTTAGCACACAGCAATCCAAATCCCAAACTGGGATACTCACTCTATATTACTGTAAAAAGCACAGTGAACTGCTTTTCATTAGTACCTAGCGTATTTTGTTTATTCCTTCTCTATGAACTAAGCCACAAACTCAGAGCTAACTAATATCAGAACTATGTCAATTTATAAAACAATTTTTTAAAAACTTTGACAACGAAGTTAAAGAAAAAATAATTTCTGCAACTGAAATATTCTTGAATTGATGGCACTCATTTGAAGTGTGAAGAAGTAGAAATAATGTGGTTAATAAACTGTTAATGTAAATTAGGATTTATCCATACTAAATTGTCTGATATACCACTACAAGCAGTAGGTGTCATGACAATTACAAAATCAATATCACATTTTATATGTTATTTCCTATAAAAACATTTTATAAAAATTTGATAAATAAAGGCACTGAAAATGACACAAAAACCCAGAAAAGAGAAGCTAGGCATATAAAACCTGCTACTTCCTATAGATCAAAATGAATGAGTTATTACTAGAGAAAGCTAAATAAATACTTCTTCTTACATAGAAAAAGTTAAATACAAGATCCGGAATATATGAGCAACATATGCACAACATACTTCATGAATGGGGGAATATTTTCATGTTTATCATTTTGTCTTCCTGATTTTTCTTATGCCAATGTATGACATGGGGATGGAATATAAATCATAAATTTTGGAGCGAAGAAGAGTATATTGAGGGAGCTCAGGATATAAAAATTTAAAGAACTCTTAAGGAATTCATGATGGTTGTAAAATACGATTACCAATGTGTAACAATGCCAGAATGCTTATGCTATATCCTGACTGAAAAAAAAAAAAGACAGCATGGAACAGGGTACTTCATAAAATAAGGTCTGAATAACAATAAACAAAGATAATGAATATAACATGTGGAAAATCTAACTTTTTTAAAAGAAAAAAAAGTTAAAAAAAACCAAAACCAAACCCAAGTCTGAAGGCTATAGAATGCTAAGCTAAAAACCCCAAATCCCACAGAAAGACAGAGATTATGATAACTCTGTGGATAACTTTTGAGCTCTCTGAATTGTTTCATTATCAATGTGGTCCGTTTAGAGACACAGAAAGAAAACCAAAGAAGGTAAATCTCAGTGTTGTTTGGGTTTACTCTTAATTTAAGATAATAGATGTTAGTAAATACAGACAAGAAGGTTACATGAAGACAAATAACATGAATGCTAGACTCTAGGTCTTGGTCTCAATCATATAATGATAAAAAGATACCCCGAAAAAAACAGCACCAAAACTTTCTCTGTTTTTTTATATACCTAAAACACCTTCTGTGGATGACACAGGTAGGCAGCCAGTAAAAGGTTTTTCTGTACGTTAGATTTATGTCATCAGTTGGTGAAATTAAGGGTGTGCTTTTAGAGGCATTTTGTCATCATACTTGAACCATCAGAACTAAGCCAATAAAAGACCTATACTTCACTGTAGTAAGGGCATGAAAGAGAGAGAGGTGATCTAGAATGAAACACTTGGTAATGCAGGAGAGGAGAGGAATAAAACATGGAGTGGAAGGAAGAGGAAAAGGTAGTTACAGATTTATCATATTTAGGTAATACATCTGTGCATGGGCAGATTCTGTCATCATCATCACATCATTGCTGACTCACCCCTCTGTAAGTCTCACCAAATGTTGTGAGTCAAGCTGTGGATTTCAGCTCAGGACAACCCCGACTACAGTATCAAAAAGAAAAAAAGATGTGAAACCCTGGCTGAAAGCTAGAACATACCTGAACTTAAGACAAAGGAAAATGAAAACTGAAATGTTAATATATGCCATTGAGAAGAAAAGTTAGACAGCACTAAATTAAACAGGTGCCCATCTGTGATAAAGACAGCAACAGACAGAAAGGATGCTGAGGCTGTTCAGAGCAAATGGCAAAATCATGCAGCCCCGGGGGACTGGGGAAACAAGCGGGTCAAACTTGAGAGCTGAGATAAAACTGTGGTGAGAATAGTCAACAGAAAATCTCTAGTTTACCTGTGATCCTGTCAGGCTCTCAAGAGAGGAGCACGGCAAGAAAGCTGTTTCTTGTGAGAGGGTAAAGGAACTTGGCCTGAGGCTTTCCCAGAAAGAGCATGGCCCACATATAGCTTTGTTTCTTCTGCCTTGCAGGAGAACAGGCACACCTATATTTTAAAAGTAAATGAATAACACTATAAAATATCCTGATTCTGCCTGGTTAATTTCTTACTAAATGGAATAAAAAAATAGAGGTGTTTGAATCTCAGTTTTTGTTGGCCTCAAAATATCAATTTACTGTGCACGCTAAATATTTCTATGATGCTTTTCTTCCTTAGAAAACAAATATTTTCATTGATGCTAAATTGAACTCAGAACTTTCTTCACATTGTTTCACAAAATATTCATCTTTGTTCATAAAGCTGTAGGAATTACAGTGGAACCCATCCACAATGGTATCCCATAGTCAAGTGTAAAGCATGCAGCCAAGCACCATGATAGAGCCAGACTTCATGGTGGAAGAGAGAGGAGCTTAATTGTACGACTTTTCTACAAACTTTGACCTCTCATGCCAGACACAGTTTATTCTAGCTGAATCCAATGAATGCTGCAGGACAGGCCTAAGGTTGAGCTGAGGACTCAGCATGGCTCAGAGGCACTTTGGTGAAAACCTATCTAAGAAAGTACAAAAATTATGCCTGGCAGTGAGGACAAAGGAAAAATGCGTAAGAAGCAGCTCTGGGAACACCAAGGTCAGAGATGAAGAAAAGAGAGGATGTGCTCCATGGGTTAAGCAGAGATTTTCGTGAGGAATGGCACTCCTGGAGTCTCCATGCCAGAGGATAAAGTGAGATGTAGCAATGGAAAGCAACCACAAAGTTGTGATTTTGAAGCCACCAAGTGTTCCCCATGGCCTCAGCTGAAGGCCCTACATCAATGTAACAGATGGCCACTTCTAAATGGGGAGTAAGTAGAGTCTACAGTGAAGGAGTGAGCCTGGGAAAGGGTGGGGGGAAGGGGAGGAAGATGTTTTCTACAGATATGCAGATATTTCACTCCTTTTGGTTTTGTTTCCTGATACCTGAATCAACACTTGAATATTCATTTTAATGAGTAATAACGAAAGTTAAATTCTCTGAGCTGAGTCAGTTTTCTCTGTGAGAGTAATTGGTAAACTATCTTCCTGTCTACCTAAATCCTCAGGGTTTCTCACTCCTGTTCTTCCTAATTTCTATTTTCCTCCTTCTGGAGGGGCAAAGCAAGTAAGTGAGTATTATTGTGGATGCTTGGATTTCAGCAAACCTACATTTACTACCTTGAATTTGGTGATGCAACAGGTGAAAAGAACACGACAGAATGTAAGTGACGAAACAAGCAGGAAAAAAACACTCTTCTTCTTTGAATATTTTAAAAGAAAAAGCCAGAATGAATACTGGTAGTTTCAGCAGATGTAGTTGTTTACTTTGGCTGAACACCAGATATCTACTGAGCCTGCGCCCAGTCCTCTGGACGGAAAGGGAGGGGGGAAGGGGGAAAAAGAAGGGAAAACACAACTGCCAAATCGAAGATGCTAAGAAAAGATGGTTTCTGTATTTACACAAAGAGGGAAAATGATATAAACACTACCCATAGAGAGGAGAACTAAAAATAAAGATACTTCCGCACAACCAACACTCTTCTTCCCCAAAGGAACTCCCGAACTACTCCACTCAGCTACCCAGAAGAGGATAGAGCTCGCTTCCTTCCCATCTGTTTATATATCTGGGCTGATGTAATATGGTATTGAATATCTTATTGACAGAACACACATCAAATGACCTATCCTATTTCTGTTTTCTTTCTCAGGGAGAATAACAAACCCATTACAGCAGATCAGAATTTAGAAAGTTTAAAAGAGAAAAGGAAAGTTACCATTAATACTCATAGGCTTTACAATATTAATTTATTATTTTAATAGCTCTTCAGAAATATAGGAGCCAAAGACTCTGCTCAGAACTGTGCAATGAACCACAACAGTTAGTTTTCTGCCCTGTCTCATAACTTTGCACTTTTAAGAACAGAAGGTGTACTGAGTTTATATGACCTGCAGCCCATGCTGGAGTAAGTTTCTGGGAGAAACTGTGATGCTGTAGATGTGAAGTGCGTGAAGAAGTGCAGTTTGTAATAAGGACCCCTGTTGGACCAATTTACAAAAGACTGTCTCCCATGGGAGGGACTCCATGCTGGGGCAGGGGAAGAGTATGAGGAGGAAGAAGAAGCAGAGAAAACATGTAATGAAGTGACCGTAACGCCCATTCTCTGTCTGCTGTGCTGCTTGAGGGGAGGAGGTAGAGAAAATCATGAATGAAGTTAAGCATGAGAAGAAAGCAGGACTGGGGAGAAAGTGTTTTGAGATTTGTTTTTATTTCTCATTTTCATACTCTGACTTTTCATTGGTAATTAATTAAATCAATTTCCCCAAGTCGAGTCTGTTTTGCCTGTGGCAGTAATTGATGAGTGATCTCTCCCTGTCCTGTCTTTATATTGACTCACAAGCCCTTGGACATATTTCCTTTCTGTCCAACTGAGGAAAGGAAGTGATAGAGCACCTTGGTGGGCAACTTGTGGCCAGCCAGTGTCAACCCACCATAAAAGGCTGCCAGAATTTGTATCTGTCAGATGAATCTGTAAAGAAAGCCATAGTATAAAAAGAACAGATAGGCACTTAAAAACATCAGAGTGCCTTAAGGCTTGAGTGATTTAAGTATTCCTCACTGCTGAATGTTATTTCCCTTCCAAACCTTTGTAGCAAAGCCTTCTCTGCATAGATATTTTTCTTTATTCTGGGGTGAAATGTATTTTGTTTGAAGCTTTCTTTCAATTCATTGTATTTCCAATAACCTGTCTTTTTCTGTTTCTCTGCCTGCTCTGTTAGGGCCAAAAAGTTGCCTTTTCTTCTATCATCTTGTATAGTTGGGGGAGTTGTGTGAAAGTACTATATAATTAATGTGATGTGAACATGTTCTCTTGTGTAACTCAGATACTTTGCTTCATCAGTTCATTACAAATCCCAGCTGGAGAGATCTCTATTCTTCCTCACCTATTATTTTATTTTCTCTCTCTCTTACTGCTTATATCCAGTTCTGTTATTAGAGTTACAAAGTGCTTGAAAATGGTTTCCATGGAAAGATAATGTAAAGTTGTATTCCATTTTGAATGTTGTATTATGAAACAACAGAATGACCACATTTAAGAAAACATTTGCTTAGCAATTTTAAGTAATTTCCTTTGAAAATCTCTGGTTTTGCCTTATGTGAAAGGGTAAGTGGGAATGCTAAGCTTATTCTCTCTATGTCATTTTTACTTTGTATAGCCCTCTTATATCTGCTTTGCTTTCTTTTGTATCTAAATTAAACAATCATAATCCTTTCCGTCTTTCCATACACAGAGGCAACTTCAAGCCTCTAGGGGTTATCACCTGTTTTGAAGCACCTTTTTTTCACTATGGCATTCCCGAAAATAAGAAGTCACAAATTTTCCAGTGAAAGAATAACACCTAGCCAACAACATTTAAATTTACAATTTTCATCCTACTTTCCATTTCACACTTAAGAAACTGTTTATTTTAAGATTTTTTGAAAGTAAAGGTAAAATGCTGAAGTGTATTACTAATTTTTTGTTTTGTTTTGTTCAATTATACATTTTTAAAATAAAATATAGCACAAATAAGCATGTTCCAGGAAAAAAAAAAAGAAACCAAACCAAACCACCACCACCACCACAACAACAACAACAACAGCAAACCACAACAACAACAAAAAAAAAAACCACAAAAATCCAACCCATGTAAGTTTTTCCTGAATTAAAATTATTAGTTAACTGGGGGAAAGCATACAAAAATTTATGTCAGGCCTGTTGTACTTCAGTGAAAAAATAATTAAGAGAAAATTCAGATAGCAAAATATGGAAACCTTGCATTTCACAATTAAATATTATTTTAAATTACTAATTCAAAAGTAATCATTGATTGATTAAATAAATCCTAATTAACATTTGGCCTTTTGATTAAAATATTTCCTTCAATGAAGAGGGAAAAAAAGTTTTTATTCAAAAGAGTAATAATTTATGTGTCTCTTTTTTCTAGTACCAAAAACCTTAAAAAAACCCACAATGGATGTAATGATAAATATTTTTCAAAGTTCAGTTTAGATTTCATTACAAAATAAAAAAAAGTAAAATGTTCAGTGAAGAGAAATATGACAGTGGCCACTTACAATTAGCAAAGTAGTTATATTTTATTTAAATGGTGAAGTTTTGCTGTCAAGGGGGTTTACTTCTCTGACAAGACAACAGGTCAGACACAGTCAGCTTTCAACCAGCTCCAAGACAGACCTGCTGTTGCCTAAAGCAGAGCCCATGAGTGACATCGGTGGCACCTCAGTGGTAACATATTAAAGAAGGTAAAAAGTACAGGGCAACACCTCTGACAAAGAAAAGTGAGAACAATGTAACATAAACACCATTGTAGACATCAAGGTCAATGAAGAAGGAGGGGAAGGAGGTGCTCCAGACAGTGGAACAGATATTCCCCTGCAACCCAAGAGGATCATGATGAAGCAGGTTGTCCCCCTGCAGCCTCGGCCTCAGAGTCCTCAGAACTATTTCAGGAGCAGACTCTTGGCAGGAACTGTGCCCCACGGGAAACCTAGGCTGGAGCAGTTTGTTGCTGGTGGACTGTACTTCCAGGAAAGGACCCACGCTGAAACAGTTCTTGGAACATTATAGCCAGTGGAAAGGACACGTGTTGGAGCAGTTTGTGAAAGAATGTCTCCTGTGGGAGAGGCCTCACAGTGGAGCATGGAAACAGCATGAAGAGGGAAGAGTCACGAGTCATGAGTGAAACTGAGTCTGGAAAGAAGGGTGGTAGGAAAGTGTTTTTAATTCTGGTTTTGTTTCTCGCTATCCCACTCTATTTTTAATTGGTAATGAATTAAATTAATCTTTCCCAAGTCAAGTTTTGCAATGAAGGCAGCTGATGAGCAATCTCCCTGTTCTTACTTGAAGCCATATGCTTTTTCATCATCTTTTCTCCCCTCATCCTTCTGAGGAGGAATGAGAGTGAGGCTTGGTGGGTACATGGCGGCCAGCTGAGGCCAACCAACCACAGTCTTTTGACCTTCCTTGTTTTGTGACAGATGACAGTGGTAATCTACTCATACACTTTTACTTATACTGTATAATCTCTTCATGATTGCAGTGCATTATTACAAACTCTTAAGGACACATTCGTTAAAAATCAGATGTTTATTAAATTCTCAGTACTGAGCTCATTGTAATAAATGTTATAGGAGTCAGCAATCTGGTGCGTTCAGGTAACAGTTTCAAGTGATCATGAATTTCTCTAGTACTTGGCCTTCCTAAAAGGAGAACATCTAGCAAATGCAGTTATCATTATTTTAATTCAGGCCTCATGGACTTGTTTAGAGAGTCATAGCTCTTTCTTTCTTCAGAGTTATTAGTTCTGGTTGTTAAGGAAATTTAGTCATCACTATCCAGGAATGGAATTATCAGAACTTCCTCACTGCTTCTATTGATATAAAGACAATTGTCTGTGTGTTGTCAGGTGGAAGTTCCTTAACACTCCAGTTATCCATAGGCTGCTTTTGAGTCTGTAAATACATATCTGCCTGACTTCTAGTAGTGTTGCCAGTATGCTGAGGCAGGTGATCTTTCAACTCTGCTCAGTATGATAAGGCCATACCTGGCGTATTGCATCCAGTGCTGGTCTCCCCATTGCAAGAGAGACACAGACACACTGGAAAGAGTCAAACAAAGGATCACCAAGATGACAAAGGGGCTGGAGCATTTATCTTAATTAAAAAGGCTAGGAGAAATAGGATTGTTGTAGTAGGTTGACCCTGGCCAGATACCAAGTACCCACTAAAGCCGCTCTCTCACTTTCCCTCTGCAAATGGACAGAGGAGAGAGAAAAAAAAAAAAACAGCTAAGAATTTAATGAGTAGAGATAAGAGCTGGGAGAGGTCAGTGACTAATTACCTTCACTGGTAAAACAAGACTCAAAGTGGGGATAGTACTTAAATTTATTACTAATAGGATAAGAGCCAAAGAGAAATAAAACAGTCTTAAAAATAACTTCCCATCACCACTCCTTCCATGTTCTCCCTCCTCCCCCCAGCCGGGGGACAGGGAATAGGAGTTGTAGTCAATTGTTGTTTCTGCCGCTGCTCAGGGAGAGGAGTCCTTCCTCTGCTCCCATGGGGTCCCTCCCACAGGAGACAGTCCTTGATGGACCTCTCCAACATGAGTCCATCTGTTGAGCAGCAGTTCTTCCCAAACTGCTGTCCCATGGGTCACTCATCCATGGGGTACAATCCTTCACAAATGAGCTGTACCGATGTGGGTCCCCCATAGGGGCCACAAGTCCTACCCGGGAAAAACCTGCTTCAGCATGAGCTTCTCCCACCACGGGCTGTAGGTCCCCGGCAGGACCCCACTCCATCCTGGGCCTCCCATAGGGTCACAGCCCCCTTCATGCAACTACCTGCTCCACGGACTGCAGGTGGGTCTCTGCACACCGATGGTCCTCCGTGGGCTGCAGGGACACAGCTGCTCCACCATGGTCTGCACCACAGGCTGCAGGGGCCTCAGCTCCGGTGCCTAGTGTACCTCCTCCCCCTCCTTCTGCACTGACCTTGGTGTCTATGTTGTTATTCCCATGTTCTCACTCCACTCTTACCTGGCTGGAATTTCTTCTGCACAACAATCTTTTATTATTAAATATGTTATCACAGAAGCGTTACTACTACTTCTAATTGGCTTGGTCTTGGCCAGCGGTGGGAAGTCCATCCTGGAGCTGGCTGGCCTTGGCTCCACAGGACAGGGAAAGTTTCTAGCAGCTTCTAACAGAAGCCACCCCTGTAGCCCCCCCCACCAAAACCCAGCCACAGAACCCGACTACAACTGTTCAGTCTGGAGGAGAGGAGGGTTTACAGGTTTTTTTTACAATGGTTCCCAGGGACAGGACTAGACGCAGTGGGCTTAAACTGGAACATAGAAAACTCCATCTGAGTACCAGGAAACACTTTTTCACTGTGAGGGTGGCTGATCACTGGCACAGGTTGACCAGAGGGTCTATGAAGCATCTGTCCTTGGAGACATTCAAAAGATGTCTGTATGTTGCCCTGGGCAACAGGCTCAAGTTGGCCCTGCTTGAGCAGGGGGTTGAATCAGAAGACCTCCCTTACAGCTTCAACCATTCAGTGATTCAATGCTATCTAATGTTTAAGAAAGTGAGTGGGCTGCAACATCCCATTAAATGACAGATAATTAAGATAACAGGCTGTTACAGCAATCCTTGGACTTGATGAATGTTGCAAACAGAGCTAAATTTGAAGCATTAAGAATGACAATTTATTATAAAGTGTCTTATCTGGAAAACTATAGTTCACTAGAATCTACTTGTCTTAGGGGCTTTAGCAGGTAATGTCTCTAGAAATGCAATAAAAGCTCTGTATTACAGACTTTAGAAGGTGTAACTATGATTCCACAATCAAAATCACTTCCAAATAGTTAATGGTGAATACACTGGTGTTTCCCTACAAGTAGGCAAGTTTATTTCTATTATCCACTCCTTTCAAGACAAATGTTATCAAGGTAGCCTTAGGGTATTTTCAAGCCTCATTTTGTAAACTTATTGCAACACTATTGTGAGAAGAAATCTAAATCTGAAGCATCACTGGGTCTGTGATTGAAAAACTGTTTCACAAATTTATCTATACCTTGTTAGAGTGATTAAATGAGCAAGAATAGTCAGAAGAAGTACAGAAGAGGAAATGAGGTGAACAAAGTTGCATTATTGAATAGGTCTGTCAAACTCCTTTTTTTATTCAGAGTAAGTCAGCTATACAGTATGATTTTCCACTTAGTATTTTTAACCTTAATACCTTTTCTGATACAAACAGGACATACAGTATTTAAGGATTACACATTCAGAATTTTCAATTTTCACAACTAACTATGACACTGAAAAAATCATATAGTCACTAGTTTAGATGTGCTTCTGAACAACCATTCTCAAATCTCTTTAGTGAAATTATCATGAAAAAACGTATATATACATAACGTAAAAGTAGTTAAAGATCACATAAGTATAAACCCTTTTTTGCTGGAGGTCTCAGGTGAGGCCAATCAGCTGATTAGGGGGCGGCACCCAGCACTGCCAAGAGGGATTTAAACCTCTGCCGGGAGTGCCACTGACCTGGAGCATGGCAAACAGGAGCAGGCAAACAGGAATGTGGCACAGCAGTTAGCGAGGCAGTTCGCTCAGGCAGGGCAAGCAGGAGGGGCACAACCACCTCCCAGCTCTCTTGGAGGAGTTTTTTTTTTTTTTTCTTTTTTTCCCCGTCATAACTCAGGTTAAGCCAGAAATGGTTTTCAAAAAAGCGAAAACTCTTGCTGCTGCTGTTAAGACGAAGGGTGTGTCCACACAGACAGAACCCCTTAAGAGGGACAACAAGACGGATGCAGCTGTTCAGGCCTCTGGCTGCGCAGAGTGTTTGAGCCTGGTGTTAGTACCAGAGGACAGTGTGAGTGGGGTCTGTGTGCCATGAGAGTAGGTGAACAACTTGCTATGCCTGGTGGCAGAGCTCAAGGAAGAGGTGGAGAGACTAAGAAGTATTAGGGAAAGTGAAAGGGAAATTGACTGGTGAAGTCGCACCTTTTTGCCCCCAAAAGAAATCCAGCAGGAGACACTGAAGCCCTGCCCCTCTTGCTCCATCAGGCAGTTGGAGCAAATCAGGTAGATGGGGGGGAATGGAAACAGGTCCTTCACTGGAGAGGTAAAAGAACCCCATCCCAACCTCCAGCATCCCCCCGGGTGCCCTTAGAGAACAGATATGAGGCCTTGGACTCAGAGAATTGGGCAGAGGATAGACAAGAGGAAGATCTGTCTAGAAGGTCTCCTGTTTGCACCCCATCTACCAGATGGGTTACAACTACAGCTACAAAGAAAAAAAGAAGGGTAGTTGTAGTTGGTGACTCCCTTCTGAGGGGAACTGAGGGCCCTATATGTCAACTGGACCCATCCCACAGGGAGGTCTGCTGCCTTCCCGGGGCCTGGGTGAGGGATATTAGTAGGAGACTCCCTCAGCTAATTCGGCCCTCAGATTACTATCCACTGTTGGTAGTCCAGGCTGGCAGTGATGACATTAATGGAAGGAGTACCAGGGCAATTAAAAAGGACTTCAAGGCACTGGCTTGAATAGTTGATGAGACAGGAGCACAGGTGGTGTTCGCCTCAGTTCCTGCAGTAGCAGGGATGAATGAGGAGAGGAGTAGGAAAGCCCATCTCATCAATAGGTGGCTAAGGGATTGGTGCCACCGGAGGAACTTTGGGTTTTTTGACCATGGGGGAGATTCCATCATACCTAGTCTCTTCAAACCAGATGGGCTTCATCTATCTAGCAAAGGTAAAAGGACTCTAGCCCATAAGTTGGCGGGGCTGATAAGGAGGGCTTTAAACTAGGTTTGAAGGGGGAAGGGGTTGAAACCAGGCTCTCCAGAAAGCAGCCCAAGGGTGGACAGCCCAAGAGTCAAATCAGCAGCCTAGCTGAAGTGCAGGTACACCAATGCACGCAGCGTGGGTAACAAACAAGAGGAGCTGGAAGCCATCATGCAGCAGGAAAGCTAGGATGTAGTCGCTATCACGGAAATGTGGTGGGATCACTCGCATGACTGCAGTGCTACCATGGGTGGCTGCAGGCTCTTCAGAAGGGGCAGGCAGGGAAGGAGAGGTGGAGGGGTGGCTCTGTATGTTAGAGAGTCTCTTGATTCTGTAGAAGTCGAAGTCAGTAACAATAAGGTTGAGTGCCTGTGGATCAGAATCAGGGGGAAGGCCAACAAGGCTGGTATCCTGATGGGAGTCTGTTACAGATCACCCAATCAGGATGATGAGGGTGATGAATTATTCTACAAGCAGCTGGCGGATGTCTCCAAATCGCCAGCCCTTGTTCTCGTGGGTGACTTTAACCTGCCGGATGTCTGCTGGGAATTCCACACAGTGGAGAAGAGGTAGTCTAGGAGATTCCTAAACCATATAGAGGATAATTTCCTGCTCCAGCTGGTAAATGAGCCTACCAGGGATGAGGTCCTGCTAGACCTTCTGTTCACAAACAGAGAGGGGCTGGTGGGAGATGGGGTGATTGGTGGACGTCTGAGACACAGTGATCATGAAATAATACAGTTTTCAGTACTCAGGGATGCAAGGAGGGCCGTCAATAAAACCTCTACACTAGAATTCCAGAGGGCAGATTTCAGCCTATTCAGAAGACTAGTTCAAAGTGTACCTTGGGAAACAACCCTTGAAAACAAAGGGGTCCAGGAGGGATGGACGTACTCCAAGGAGCAAGTTTCAAAAGCACAGGAGCAGGCTGTCCCAGTGTGCCAAAAGGCAAGCCGGTGGGGAAGACGACCAGTTTGGCTGAACAGGGAGATTTTGAAAGAAATTAGGGTAAAAAAGAGAGCCTACTGATTATGGAAAAAAGGGCTGGCTACTCAGGAAGAATTTAAGAATATAGTTAGGTCATGTAGAAGGAAAATTAGAGAGATGAAGGCACAACTTGAACTGAATCTCGCAACCTCTGTTAAGGATAACAAAAAGTCCTTCTACAGATACATCAATAGCAAAAGGAGGGGCAAGGAAAATCTCCATTCTTTACTGGACATGGGCAGGAATATAGCTATCAAAGATGAGGAAAAGGCTGAGGTATTTAACACCTTCTTTGTCTCCATTTTCAACAGTTAGACAGGTTGTCCTGAGGACAGCTGGCTTCTGGAGCTTGTAGAAATCTGAATAGCCCCCCTGTAATCCAAAAGGAAACAGTTAGCAACCTACTAAGCTACTTGGATCCCCACAAGTCTATGGGACCAGATGGGATCCACCCAAGGGTGTTGAGGGAGCTGGCGGAAGAGCTCGACAAGCCACTCTCCATCATCTACCAACAGTCCTGGCTCACTGGGGAGGTCCCAGATGATTGGAAGTTGGTCAGTGTCACGCCCATCCACAAAAAGGGCCAGAAGGAGGACCTGGAAAACTACAGGCCCGTCAGCCTGACCTCAGTGCCTGGCAAGGTAATGGAGCAGATCATCCTAAGTGCAATCCCACAGCACCTACAGGATGGACAAGAGGACAGACCCAGCCAACACGGGTTTAGGAAGGGCAGGTCCTGTCTGACCAACCTGATCTCCTTTTATGATCAGGTGACCTGCTTGGTGGATGAGGGGAAGGCTGTGGATGTGGTCTACCTGGACTTCAGCAAAGCCTTTGACACTGTCTCCCACAGCATTCTTCTGAAAAAGCTGGCAGCCCACGGCTTGGACAGGGGCACTCTGTGCTGGGTTAAGAACTGGCTGATGGTTGGGCCAGAGAGTGGTGGTGAACGGTGCTGCATCCAGTTGGTGGCTGGTCACTAGTAGTGTCCCCCAGGGATCAGTGTTGGGCCCAGTCCTGTTTAATATCTTTATTGATGATCTGGATGAGGGGATTGAGTCCATCATCAGTAAATTTGCAGATGACACCAAGCTGGGGGGCAGTGTTGATCTGCTGGAAGACAGGAGGGCTCTGCAGAGGGACCTGGATAGGTTGGAGAGTTGGTCTGATTCCAACAGAATGAGGTTCAACAAGGCCAAGTGCCAGGTCCTGCACTTTGGCCACAACAACCCCATGCAGCGCTACAGGCTGGGGACAGAGTGGATGGAGAGCAGCCAGGCAGAAAAAGGGACCTGGGAGTTTGGATTGACAGGAAGCTGAACATGAGCCAGCAGTGTGCCCAGGTGGCCAAGAAGGCCAAGGGCATCCTGGCCTGGATCAGGAACAGCATGACCAACAGGTCCAAGGAAGTGATTCTTTCCCTGTCCTCAGTGTTGGTGAGGCCACACCTGGAGTACTGTGTCCAGTTCTGGGCTCCTCAGTTCAGGAAGGATATTGAGGTGCTGGAGCAGGTCCAGACAAGAGCAACAAGGCTGGTGAAGGGACTGGAGCACAAGTCCTATGAGGAGAGGCTGAGGGAGCTGGGGTTGTTCAGCCTGGAGAAGAGGAGGCTCAGGGGAGACCTCCTCACTCTCTACAACTCCCTGAAAGGAGGTTGTAGCCAGGTGGAGGTTGGTCTCTTTTCCCAGGCAACTATCAGCAAGACAAGAGGGCATGGTCTCAAGTTGTGCCAAGGGAGGTTTAGGTTATATATTAGAAAGAATTTCCTTACAGAGAGGGTAATCATACATTGGAATGGGCTGCCCAAGAAAGTAGTGGGTTCTCCGTCCCTGGAAGTTTTTAAGAAGAGACTGGATGTGGTACTTAGTGTCATGGTCTAGCAACCGCAGCAGTGTTGGATCAAGGGTTGGACTTGATGATCTTGGAGGTCTTTTCCAACTCAGCTGATTCTATGGTTCTATGATTCTATGGTTCTATGTTTCTATGAAATGATGCCACTTACCTTGAGAAACTGAATTTACTAAAGGAACAAAATAATGTCCCAAAGAATTTATAAGTTGTAGTAAGAGACCACAAATGAAAGAATGCTCTGCAGGCTTTTGTTTTCCTGTTTGAAAGCCTAGAACTTATTTTTGCATAGGCAAATGGCTTATTTCAAAAAGCTTGCTCACTTTGTAGGATGGTGTGTGGTCCAGCCAGACATAGCCTTCAGGTTCTGAAGTAGTTATAAAGTAGTATCAAACTTAAAATAATTAAAATGCTGTAAACAATCAAACAAACAAAAAACCCTTAATGCATTCTTGTCTAGTAGGAATTACTTATTCCTGCTTCATAAATATTAAATGCCAACATTTGGAGTCATCAACAGAATACAGAGATCCTAAAGAAAATTTATCATATGTGTGCACTAGGAAGATGTAATACTCAGAACTTTGCTAATTCCCTTTGAAATAGGCTGGTTTCTTGCACTCGTTTTTAAACATGTAAAAAGAACTTGTGAGTTCTATGTCACTGGTGATTTTTTAAAGTCACGTATGTTAATGGAGGAATTCTGAAGAAGTAATATTGAAAGGTGTAAGTCATAGAATCATAGGAGGGTCACACAAGGATCATGAAAATCCAATTCCTAAATGACAGGAATTTGCTCTGAACTAAATCAGATAAAAAACTAGGCTGCATCACAATCAGTATTGAATGCATTATGCAACATTTAATAGGTTTTCTTCTCCTTCATTTGATGTTCATGAGTTTCTAAAAATATACTTTTATCAATGTAAGGAAAGTGATCTGTGAAAAAAGCACATATTCAGAGCAAGAGAACATTCCATTCTGACTGTGTGCTGAAGTCTCAGGGACATATGAGGGATTCACTCTTATCATAAAGGCATGTCAGGAATGGAATGATATATCCTATTTCCAGTTATATCAGATAGTTAATGAAGAAATGCTGAATGTTTGCAGATTCACTCATATAGCTAAGCACAGCATTTCCACCATCCTTTTTCTCTCCACTTGATGGAATTTTACTATTTGCAGTCTATGGGAATATTTAAGAATGATAGCAAAGTTCAAGTATGTTCAGTGAATGTTATTTTAGACATCTTATGTATCGACAGCGGGGCATGGACAAAGTGCTCTAAACCATTATGGTCAGCAAAATGTCCGCTTTATTAGAGAAAAGACAGCTTATATACTGCTAATTACACACACAGATGTGTGATTCTTTCTCAGGATACATTGGATACATAAGGAAAACATACTGCGTTGTGCTGGACTAATTGGCCCACAGCAGGTGTCCATAAAACTTGTTCACCTTCCAAGAGAACTCCTCCTTCACCTTGGCACAAGTCCTGCAGCCATATTAGTGGTGCAGTATTTTTTACTATCTGCACCCAGCTGTGCCAAGGTAAAGGTCTCAGAAATGCAATACAATTTGTTCACACAGTTTTTGTACGGTGACACTTATGTCTCTTTGAATTCCCGTTGTCTTTTTAATTCTGTGCGAAACTTCCCTCTGGGAGATAGTGATGCAAATGTAAATATTTGCTATTTATACATATATTTATTTGTTTGGGGGTTTTATTCATTTTTTCATCTATCTATTATGTAGAGGGCAAGTATAGCACTAATAGAACTTCTCTATATTATTCTGCCAGTGTTCCCTGTCCTGCCCTGGAAAAAATACATCCTTCCTTTTAGATTGAACTGTAACTTACTATCACTGTGTGTTCACTCTTTTGATTGTTCTGGGCAGATATCATCAAGTGAGAATTGTGCCATGTCTGATACAGTTTATTAACTAATATCTCTATGACTAACCCATACAGGTTATGAAAGTCTATATATCACTAAATATATTTAGCAATTTATTGTCGCATCAGATTATTTTAAAAAATGTAAAAAAAGAAAATCAATTAGAAAGGGAAATTTAAGATCATTAAATGAGGTATATTGATATGTATCTCCAAAGAGATACACACATATGTTTTAGGAGAAAAAATCAATAATACTTCACATTGTTATACAGTATCAAAATACACTTCTTTCCATTCTCCTCTTTTACACACATGTTGAAGTACCACCAAAGACAATAGAACTCAAACACAGAAATGACACAGTGAAAAAAATTCTGAATTGGGATATATTACTATACTGTAGAAGCAAAAATTACTTGTGGCTTGTATCTTTTATAATCTATAGAATATGTTCATGTAACATATTTAAGTATGACCCTATGGTAAATCTGAGTTTTTATTCAACAAGTATAATTCTGGTAAAGGAGATATTAATTATTAAAATTTTATTATTAATTAATTAAAAAGTGAGGTGATTGTTGTCTGTATGTGAAATTTCGTGAGGTGCTGCTTCCAGAGAGAACATCTTTTAATAATTCTCTCTGGCTTTTCCCTTATGTGTCCCCCATACTATGTTTGTAATTAGTTTGTGCTGCAAAAAGTAAAGACAAATTTAAATTAAAAACAAAAAGACAACATCTGATTTTAAAGCTATAGAAAATGAATTGTTATAAAATAATATTAAAGTACATTTAAAGATTAGAGGTTTGTTGCAGTTTGGAGGCATAGGTCCCACCAATATCAAAGTGAAAATAGAAGTGGTAACGTACTGTTTTTTGCCCTTCTACCAAAGAAGTAGAAAAGAAATAAAAAGGTTACAAATGAGCTATAAGATAAGGGAGTTCAACTGAACTGATCAGAGAAGTAGGGCAGTAAGTGTCCTAATTTGATAGGAAAAAGTAATAACTTAGAAAAAAGTTGGATTAAAGAGTTTTTCAGCACAACTGGGATAATATGTGAAGTCTGAGGATATCTTCTGAAATCTTCTCAAGGGTACTACTAGTGTCTCCTCATACTGCAGTATATTTGCAAAGAGGAAGTATTTTCTTACTCATATATTCAAAAAATAGCATGGAGAATAATTTGAAATTTGAATAAAATTAATTCACGCTAACCCTAGATTATTTTGTTGGGTTTTTTTTAGCGGGCAGGACAATTCTTGCAACAGTAGATATTTTTGAAAATTATTTATCTGTATCACAAACTACCCTTCCTAGGAGCACTGGATCTTCACACTGAGTGCACATCTCACAGGACAGGACAGGTGGGTCAGTTAAAATCAGGTCGTATACACTGCAGAATGTAGAACAGTGGAATAAATAGGATTAGATATTGTGACTAAAGAAGAATGAGGCTGTACTGCACCAGAATAAGAGTTAAGAGTGGAAATTTACTGTGTAAATACATGGACCATGGAAACTGGATAATCTTAAAGAGTTTGCCTGATTACCTAAAAAAAGAATGGAAGATTGTGTCTCTGAGAAATAATAGCTAAATATAAAAACAATAATAGGACCTTTGCTTGTTATACAGAATTATTCTGATGCTGAGGAAAAAACTAGGTACATTAAAAAAGGAACACAGAATGGAGAAGAGCAAATGGGACTTAAGTGCCAGAACTGAACAGTTAGAAATGTAAATGTGAGATTACTGAAACATTAGTATAAACCTGAAGAGAATTATTGAGGAAAGGACCAATGTTTAGAGAGAGGTGACTGATTTGAAAGTTGATAGGTAATGAGTAGCTGAAGGAAACATTTCAATATTTTTCCATATTCAATTTCAATATTTTTCAAAATCTCATATTGAAATGTATAGTCTAGGTATAGCTAGTTATTGCAGCTTTCAATCACAAGCAGCAGCACAAAAAGGCAAGACAGATCTTTAAACAAGCACCTCAGGGCTAAGGAAGGCTTGGTTTGTGCTGTATTGCAAATAGGTGGAGGAAATTGTTGCTCCCACATTATAATTATGACAAAAATGATATCGCAAAGACAAGGCCAGTAGAACTCTGTGCTTCTAGAAGCTTCTCAGGAAGTCATAAATCAAATTCACATTTACAGTACAGTTCACTACAGAACTGAGTAATAGTGGGAGTCAAACCAACCTGACTTTACTGATGACAAGTAGGGGGTAGAAAATTCAGGTCTATTTTAGGGAAATTATAAGAATTGAATGCACCGGTTAAGTGCTATAAAACAATGGGAAATCCAGACCTATAAATATATATATATATGTATAAGGAGGATGTATCATGTCTTGGTATTAACAGGCTTAAGCATGACATGGTATACAGAACAAAAAGACAAAATTATTTATTTTTTATGGGTTGGAGGGAGTGCAACTAAGTAGTGAATGAGACACAGCAATGAAAAGGGCACTATCAAGATTATATGACTGTATGACTACAGTCTTTGTATCAGAGCTGTATCATAGATACAAATCAGGAAAGGCATCCTTCTGGAAAATGATCAGCTTTTAGAAGCTGGCTTCTCAGTACAAGATGTCAACAAAAACTACTCTACAGGAAAAAACACCCCAGATCTGTCAAGTGAAATGCATAGACAACAACATTGAGAAAGTACAGGGCGAGATTCCAAAATTAAAGGAGGAACAGTAAAGCACGGGAGGTTGAGGAGTTCAGGAAAAATTGATCACAACGAAAAGCCTTTCTTAAGATTTGAAGAAATCATAAGCTTAAAAGAACTCCGTGATACAACAACAAGAACAACAACAAAACCCAAACCAAAACAAAAACTCAACAATGAAAGTTAATGCTCTCAGGTGTGCATCCTTATGTATATATATAGATATCTAGAGGTAGACCAGGTCTTTTGCGACTGATAGAGTTAATTCCATAGGTGCTATGGAATGGTTTATATGCATACTTTGGGGGTAGAATTGGAGATGGGAAAATTATGGACAATTCTTCTGCTTTCTTGTCCTTCCAATTTAATAATAAACAAAGCAAATTACTAAATCTATCATTTGGGAACTTGGATGAAAGTGCTAACAATTTTTTTCTGGAAAGTTTAACCAAGTGCACGTAAGGAAAATCCTGGAATATCAACAGGAGGATGAAGAGAGTTAAAATTGTTTTAAAAATAGATTAGTGTCCCTATCGTTGGGCAGAAGATGACAGGAAATTACGTTTTAATGACACACAATGTAGTGACAGATTTAGTTAATTTTCAGGACTGGCTAGAAATGCCTCAGGCTATTACAGTTCTAGTCAAACATGCAATTTGTTACTATCAAAAAGGTTGAAATGGTGATTCTGTCAAAAGATGTCTCAGAGAATGCTACAACTGTTTCCAGTAAATAGCAAGAGATTTGACAACTCAAAGGCAGTATTATGTATTTACACAGCCTGTGTAAAGCTAGAGGGCTAATTTGATAAGCAATCCACATTCCCCTTGGAAACAATCTCAGCAATTGCAGAAGTGTTAATTGACTTAGAGGAACTGGAAGTAATTCACAAATGCAATTCAATAACTTACCAACATAGTAGGTTATGAAAGGCAGACGACTTACAGAGATTAACAATGACTGTTACATTTAAATGAAGTAACTCCTGACTGCTCTGGTGGTGGCATCCTACAGGCAGAAGTAGCTATTGGAAATAGGATGAAGCTGTTTTCTGTAATAAAAATACCCAGTGGATTATCACCTCTCTGCTGGCATGAGGAGAATCAGTGCACGTTTGACTTAAGCATTAGGAAATTCATGATTGTTGTTCCTTCTAGCAGTAAAAAAACCTTTTGTGTAACACTTCTCACGATTGCTAATGCCTCAGACATTGTTGACATATAAGTCTTAATTGTAGTGAATTTTCAATTCTGATTAATTGCAGCCTGTTTATCTAAATTTCTCAGGGAGTTTCAAATTAATGCAGTGCTATCCTTCCCTTCAATGTCTATTACTGTTTTGTAATGTCATGCGTTCCTCCCAAACTTGTTTTCTTGACTGAGATGGCTGTTTTATAGCAAAAGCAAAAAGAGCATTATATATTCTGGAAATCTCCTCATAGGAATTTTACGAATTTTAGTCAACATTTTTGGACTACTTTGAGATCTTTAGGTGCCTGGGTACTGGAAGATACTGGCTATGTTCTTAAATACAATGAAGATTATTATATGATCCCAAATCTGTAAGAGTTTGGGGATGTTACAATTGAATGCAATAATAGTTTATGGGAACTTTTTTAAAAAAATAGTCTATAATATCATTTTTTTAACAATCTTATTGTCAGTCCATCAGTTGGTTAAACTGACCTACGATTATATAAAAAGGAGTATTTAGAAAGAAATATATATGTTCTGTGTCCAGTGACACCAGTATGACATTTGGTCATACAGGCACACTCCCACTATAACAGAGTTTCAACATCTTTTCCTTTCTTTGCTCTAGTATTGAAAAGTATTATGCTTGTTTGGTATGGAAATGATAAAATATGGTAAGCAAGTTTCAGTGCAAAGGAGTTCAATTACATTCCTTAAAGCCTCCTCTGTTGTAACTGCATATTTTAGCCCCATTCAAAATGCACTTAAAAAGCATAATATTTTGAAAAATAACTCCTCCTAATTTTAATTACTTTACTTCTCATGGTATGTTTCTTATGTATTATGTAATACATGTACCAAAATTACAGACTTGCAATGCAATATCATTAAGATTTAAAATTTTCATTTTATTTTTTTTTTAGAGATGGTAAAATTGTGGTGAAGGCATGAGGTGTGGAGTCTGTGCAAATTGCCTATCTTTATTGGCCTCATGATGATGTTATTTTGACTTTGTTTTGTGAAATTCTTTTTGTGATGTAAGTGCAGTTTCTGAAGATTGTAGATTGTGTGATGAATGTGTATTTTAATGATCATTTCAGATATTGAAAAGTAAAATATACTAGTGGAAGTTCACCTCAGTGATTTTAAATACACATAGAGATGGTCACAACCTTAATGCAACTCATCTTAAAATAATTATTGATGATATAACTTCAGATGGTTATTGACTAGCACAACTCTTCTTGCTGGCAGTAATATGGAGACACTGAGCATTTATTTCAATGGTCCGTTGAAGTTTCCTATATTTACATCTGGAGTAGTCTTTTCCTGATGGTCTGTACCACTTGGAAAGGACTCATGCTGGAACAGTTCTTGGAACACTGCAGCCTATGGGAAGGGTCCATGCTGCAGAACTTTGTGGAGGGCTGTACTCTGTGGCAGGGACCCCACACTGGAGCAGGGAAACAGCATGAGGAGGAAGGAGTGAGATAAAGTGTTATGACCCAACATCAGCCCCTGTTCCCCAACTCTCTGAATACACATGAGGAGGAACAGGTTGAAGAGTCATGAGTGAAGTTGACATTGGCAAGAAGGGTGGTGGGAAGGTAGTTTTAGTTTTGGTTTCGTTTCTTACTATCCTACTTTATTTTAAATTGGCAAGAAATTAAATTAATCTTACCCAATTCAAGTGTGTTTTGCCCATGAGTGTAGTTGGTGAGCATTCTCACTAATCTTGACTCACAAGAACCTTTTCTATTATCAACTGGTTTGTGGCTGTTGCCTGCTGCATTATTTTGGCAAATTCTCAAAAAGTTTGTGATAATAAAGCTCTTACCTTCACTTTTGTTGCCATCTTTCCACTTGTTTTGGGTACAGTAAAACTTTGCTTTTCTTGCAACTAGAGTACTTTAAAGTGTGCGTCATTTTCATGTGTTATTCCACCACATTCATGTTTCTCCCTCTGTCTCTCAACCATGGGATTAAGAGCTTCTCACTCAACCCTGTGCAGTCCACCATTATCACCAATGGAAGCAACTACCTGTCTTCCCATAGAGCTTAAAAGAAGTCTCCCTGGACTTAAAGTGGTATTTGGTAGAAAGAAGAGAGGACATGACAAATACAAGGTGAATATATATTCTCTCCAGTTGCTTGCACAGTGAAACCAAGCTTAAAACTGCAAGTATAATGTATGATGGTACTGATTTATAAATGTTATGAAACCAGGAGCATCTTCCTTAAATCAATTCTCCTATCTAACTCTGAACATTTCTAGCCACTTGATATACTGCTATCTCCCAGAAGAACAAAGAAGAACACAGAAGAATTTATAAAGCCTGAAGTATCATTGAATAGTTTGAAGTTTAAGGAAAATTTTTCCTCTTCACCATCAGGTGCTGGAAAAGAGGTACAAGATCTGTATGAAAGTACTGAATATATGTTCTTTATGAAGTTCCATAGTTTTTGAAGTAAAACATGCTGGATGAAATCCTCTTTTATTTCTCTTCCATGAAACAGAGTGGTTCATTTTTAGCAAAATATTTTTTTTTTAATAAATGTCACTGTAGAATTACATAGAGGAAAACCAACACGGTTTATAAGAAAAAAAAACCCAGCTGCCTTAAAAGGATCAAAAATATATCACAAATTACATTTTCAAAATGATAGTCATATGGTTAGAAATAGTATTTAAAAACATATTCATAAAGAATAATAGATCAGTAAAAGTCCACAATTTTTGACATGCATGTATGGATTATTCTGCCACATTTATTTGCAGTGAGAGATTGATTTCTCATGGCAAGCACTGTATATATGTAATTTAAAAATTCATTAACTTTAACAATTCTGCTAAAAAAAGCATACAGATGCTTCCATATTTGAGCCAATATCATTCAGGAAATTACATTAAGTCTTTAAGTAAAATTCAGAGAGGCAAAATGCTTATTTGCAATGTATTTACACTGGAACATTCATAATTCCTTAGCTATTTTCTATTTGAAACACTTTGTGTTGCAATAAATGGAAAGAAACTTCAAATTTAAACTTTATAAGATAGTTAGTGTGATGCATTTACTCAAAAAAGATTTAAGAGAAGATGCTTTGTACCTACTAGAATGGGGAAATAAGATCAATGTTTTCATCTCTGCTTCTGTTCAATAAGCAATTCACTGACTTTGCAGAAATATTACTAGACAAGAAACCATATTTATAACCCAGTGTTTTCAGAAGTATATGTCAAGGAGGAAAAGTAAAATCTTTAATTGCCTTTATTTTATGATTGGCACAAGATGAGGTACAAATTATTATTTGATCATATATATGTATATAAAAAAAAGAAATCTTACTGTAAGTGACTATTAAATTGTTTGTTGTTTTTTTTTCTTTACTGAATGTTTTTGGAAGCAGTTGCTGTTTCTGGTTTTGTCAAATTATTAGTTTAAATTTCCTTTTTAATCTACTAAATGAGGAAAATCCTCTCTTTCATAGGCACGGGCCCCTCTCAAAGTATTTTCAGTTATCAACTATAATTAATGATGTATGATTAAAACATAATAATTTGCAATTGTAATATTTTTTTCCTTAGATTAAGAGAAAAAAATCCCTTTTGAAATAATTTTCTTGATGGACAGAGATATTAGCTACAGACTTTTCTGGGAACGGATGAAGGAGAGCTGAAAAATAAAGAGTAGTTTCAAAAGAATAAAATGGTTTGAAGATTTGGAATCCATCTTAAAGTATCTTTAATTTAAATCCACTTCCAAGTGATACTTACTAAGTGGTATCACAAATACTTTTGTACCAGAAAGATAAATTTGCTCCTCAATCACATCTTTCAAAAATGTCAGACAGATGAGAGCTCAGTGTCATAATGCAGCTCCAACACCTTGCAGTTTATGTAAAACTTGATGCTGCACTTTGGTGATATAATGTCTACTAAAATGATGAGCTACATGCATCTGATAAAAGAATTTAAAAAAAAATTTTTGAGAGAGTTGACGTGATTGTATACAGTAAAGACTACTTAGTTTAATCCTCATTTCTATATTTCTTTTGTAAGACACTATGATGTCTTAAGTCTAGACTTCAATAACTTAAATAAATGGCAAATAACAAAATTTAGCCACCAAAATCAGGTTTTGTTCTGTAGTTTTTAACTGGCAACTGCTGCATATTTCAATAGTGCATGATTTTTCAAAAATTTCATTAGTACACCATTGATTGCTCATTTTTCATCTCTCAAAACAATTTAACATAGTCTCTTTCATGCAGAGAATAACATATTCATATTATTTGATTTTTGATGAAACCAAATTACCCTTTAAATTTGCAATAAGGTTCTTTAATTTTGCATGTTTCTTTACTGCCGTTCATTTAATTCTCCGTTTCCATTAACCATCTGCAAGCATTTGACTCTGTGACAATTATTCAGCTGTGCCACATCGTGAGTGACATTTTATAAATGTTCAAAAGAAAAAGAGATCAAGATAGGGAGGAAAAACCTCATATTCAACCAAAAAAGTCACAGTTCACAATAGTGCATTTTCCATACAGCTGAGATATCTGAATAGTAATTATTGGCTCAAATGTAAACCCAACTTAATTGCATTTTGTCTTCCTATCTGATGAGCACTTCATGATGGTGATGATGATTACTCCCACTAAAAGATGTTCACTCCATTGATATTTCCCCATCCTGATAGCCAGGGGGCCCTACAGATAAGACTATGCAGACAAAAATGTTATTTTCTGTCTCAATTAATTCAGCTACAATTTTTCAAGTGAAAAAAATCCCCTAGTATTCAAGTGAGAAAGAATCATGGTTTAGATGTCTATCATCTCCCTGCCTGCCTTCCATGTGGGGGAAACTGAGCTAATGTTCATTAGAAAGTGCTTTAATTAACAAACATAACTGAGAGGCCAAGACAACGTAGTCAGTGCTGATTAACTAGGCCACCCCTCTGCAAAAATTAAGCAAGCTCCTTTTTCCCCTATTTACAAAAAGTCTTCCATTCAAAATAATCTCTGTGCTTGTTTAAATGATTTGGATTGCTAAAATATTCAGTCATAATAATTTATTCTTTATTTTTTCATGCTTACGTGTTGGTTAGGTAGAAATGTTAGGCAAGCCTTGTGGCACAAAGAAGAGAGTTAACACATTTTCATCAAGCTTTACATTTCACAGCAGCCCATTAAGTTAGATTTCTACTGAAAACTTAAATACACAAGTGGAACCAAATGACTGCAGAATTAGAGAGCTCTTATGCCTGTGGCAATTTGTCTGAGTTTTAAAATTTTGATGAAAGTTCTGATAAAAGCACAGAAATCACACTGTCTGGAAGGACATATACCATATACAATAAGAAATAAATAATATTTAGGAAAAAGAAAAAATAAAGACAAATGTTTTTGTATTTTTCTTTTAATATTTTTGGCTTAGCATAAATGTATATAAAAAGTAAGAATGACTTCAGAGGACTATCCTTGCAGCAGCTTGGATGTATTTCTTCAAAGTAAAATCAGGCACAGAACAGTCCTTTTTGTTATCCAGGGTTACCAGTTGAAACCAGAGGCCGTGCCAAAGATCAAAACTCTCTGCTCCCTTTAACAGAGGAGAAAAGAGAAAACTTTCGTGACTTTTGTAGTGGTGGTCAAAGTACGTTAAATAAAATTAAATGGAGTTTGGTTGTTGTCCAATTTGAAGGCATCTGAAGAGGAAAAAAGTTCTACATAGTCTGTTCTTGTCTTTTTCTATCACATAACTAACTTTTGATTAATTTTTCTTTCAGAATAAATTTAAAATTACAGATAATTTGTCCAAGACTTCCCCTACGATGAAAAGCAAAACTGTATAAAAAGAGTAAAGCTTTCTTCATGACTACAGGACTACCTGAAAATTCAAATCTCATGATTCTTGGAATATGCCACCATTACCACAGGAAATATAGTGTTATGCTTCATGTAGTGAGCCCCACCAATCAAAATATGTGCCCAGGTCCTTAAAATACTGCTAGTTCTTCAGAGAGAGAATACTGGAACTGCACTTAATATCAATATTAAGTATTGCCAAATGATAAAATGTATGGCATTTTTTCACAATCTGTTTTAATCAACAACTTTGCTCTTCCTTCCTCCTTCTTAATTTTCTGCCAGACTGAGGTTTTTCTAACTTAAAATTTCTTTTGTTGATCTTTCAAAAAAAAATTATGATGAAACCTCACGTGAAATATAACAATTAGGGTGTGCCATTCTGAATTGAACCTTCAGATATAAAATGGGAAGGCATTTCAGGAGGATGGTCACCTCACAAACAAGGATGTAGACAAGGCAGAGGTGTCTAATGTTCTCTTTGCCTCTGTCTTCAACACTGATGAAGGGATATGGGAGTCTCAGTGCCCTGAGCCGGAGAACATGGCTGTGAGAATGATCAGCTCCCAGTTGACCCTGAACTTGAGCAGAATCTGCTGCTCCACCTGGATCCCTGTAGGTCTGTGAGGCCTGATGGTATTAATCTGAGAATACTTAAAGAATTACCTGATGTCATCATAAGGCCTCTCAATGGTTTTTGAATAGTCTTGAGAGTCTGGAGAGGTCCATTTGACTGGAAGCTGGCTAACACTGTCACAGAGTTCAAAAGGAGCAATAAGACAGACCCTGGAAACTACAGGCCTGTCAGTCTTACTTCAGTGCCTGGTACAATTATGGAAAAGATTATTCTGGGAGGTACTGAAAAACACCTAAAGGACAATGCAGTCCTTGGTCACAGCCAACATGGCTTCATGAGGGCAAGTTTTCAAACCTAATTTCCTTCTATGACAAGGTAACCCATCTAATGGATCAAGGGAAGCCAGCTGATATAATCATCTTTTTGAATTTCAGTAAAGCCTTCAATGTTGTCTCTCACGGTCTCCTTCTGGAGAACATGTCAAGTATACAGCGGGATAAACACATCATGCAATTGGTTCATGGGTTGGGCACAGAGGATAATAGTGAATGGGATGATATCACACTGGTGACATGTCACTAGTGGGGATCCAGACGGTTCTATCTTAGGCCCCGTGTCCTTCCACATCTTCATAAGTTATTTGGACACAGGATTTGAAGTGATACTAAGTTTGGGAAGAGCTGTTGACTCCCTTGACTCACTGAAGAGAGACCTCAACTATTTAAAGGGCTGGGCAATCACCAGTCATATGAACTTTTACAAGGACAAGTGCTGGATTCTGTACCTGAACAGGGCAATCCCAGATGTACGGACAGACCCTGGAATGAGAGGCAAAAGAGCAGTGCTGTGGAAAGGGATCTTGGAATCTTGGTGGATGGAAAGTGGAATATGGGTCAGTAGTGCCCTGGCAGCCAGGAGGGCCAACCATGTCCTAGGGGGGCATCAGACAAAACATCGCCAGCCAGGAGAAGGAAGGGATTATCCCGCTCTGCTCTGCACTGGGGCAGCCTCACCTGGAATATTGTGGCAGTTTTGAGCACCACAGCATAAGAAGGATCTAAAGCTATTAGAGAGTGTCCAAAGCAGGGCCATAAAGATGGTGAAGGTCTAGAGGGAAAGCAACATGATGAGTGGCTGAAGTCATTTGGCTTTTTCAGCCTGGAAAAAAGGAGGCTGAGGGGAGACCTCATTGCAGTCTACAGCTTCCTCATGATGGGGTGTGAAGTTGCAAACACTGCTCTCTTCTCTCTGGCAACAGGACCCAAGGGAATAGCATGAAGCTGTGTCCGGCGCAGTTTTGGTTGCATATCAGGAAAAGGTTCTTCACCCAGAGGGAAGTGGTCACAGCACCAAGCCTGTCGGAGTTCAAGAAGTGTTTGGACAATAAGCTGAGGCACATGGTGGGATTCTTGGGGTTGTCCTGTGCAGAGACAGAAGTTGGACTCGATCTTTGTGTATCTCTTCCAATTCAAGATATTTTATAATTCTATGAAATAATTTAAGTTTTACTGATTTTATTGGTTTTATCCTCTGCAGTGAGAGGAATGTTAGTTTCACTCTGTCAGTTTACATCTTCTGAATATTATAAATTTGGTATGTGCTTTTGGAACTCATCTTGAAAGACAGCTAGTTGCTGTCCTTTTCCTTAGGTTTCTTTTAATTTTGTTTTTTTCCCAATTGGCAAAACAAACATTTTAATCCTCTTTTCAACCCTTCCAAGTTTGCAATGCTTTCCTTCAAGGCTGCAGAATAAAAGATGCTAGAACAACAGTTGTATAAAAATTTTTTACTACTGGATCTATGTAAATTATACAAAGCTAAAGTCTTCTATAATCAATATATTTTATACTATTTAGAAACAGGAATTTTTATCAGTGTTGCTTGTGTAAATGAGTTAAAAAGATGTGGAAAATCTTAGAAATTGCTTGCACTGCATCTCTAGCACATCTAAAACTGTACTTTGAAAGGTTTTAAAATAATTTTAAACATGTATAATTGCTCTGCAGTAGTATTTTCTAGAACATGGCAAATCTTTATATTTTTCATCTCCCTGTTTTTGTCTAAATTATTGTCTTTAGTCATAGAGACATTCTCATTTCAGGGCATGTCTGAAAAGAGGATCACCTTCATTTTCACAGAATTGAATGAAAGTTCCATGTCAGAGTTCCTAGACAAAAACTTTGAATGTTTTGTGTATATTGTATTTAATTTTGTGTGATGTTTTAAAACAGGGTTTCAAGTCTTTTATTTCAATGTACTACACAGTAGAAGATGTAAAAGAAATAACTTTATGATAGGATTTTTTTTTAAGTAAATAAAATTATCAACTTTAGGACTCTATTCCTTGTGGTTTATGAGGTAGCAGTGCAGAAAAAGAAGAGAAACACCTTCAAATACTCATTGAACAAACTTTTGAAAGATATGGAAAAATCAAATAAAAAATCCCCAGATGTTTGAATGGAAAACTCTTGAAAACTAAACACAAAGTTTGAAAGGTCTAGAGGAAAATTTTGTAAGACTTATTATTCTCTCTGAGAGAGAGAATTTTATTCTAGCTTAACAATATGCACATCTGTACACTCCTCTATACATATGTTCTCATAAACGTCAGATAAAGTAATTTAAAATAAAATAAGACAATAACTAGATGCTGGTATCAACATTCACACATGATTACATCTTTTGGTTTTTACTTTTGCAGGTGTTTTCCAGCTACACTTAAGGAATAACACTGTTTCTGATGACATTTTTGGGTTGCGTATTAAGAGGAAAGGATGTAAATTCCTTTCCATCACAGGCAAACACACTTGGAGATTAAGCGCATTACACTGGAGTGACATTAAGTTTCTTTCTTATCACAAACAATCACATTAAGCAATATTATTCAGAAAGGAATCAAGTTGTATCTAAAAACTGGATACTACTTCTACCTCCTTATTCCAGTGGGAAGTTCATTGCTCAAGTACACTGCTCTGATGACCACAATCTTTCGTCTAATACCCAGACTAATTTTATTAATACTCACGTTATATCCATTTGTTCCTTTGTCAACATTATCTTTTGGTTTATATAAGTCTTGCAAGATCTGTTAAGAGTGAATAATGAGCCTGCAGTGTCTGATTTGTCTGATTCTTTCTTTCCTCTTCTTGAATCAATAAATAGTGTAGCCTGTTTCATATTTGCCAGTCATGTAATTCCTCTACCCCTACCTTCCATGTGAGCAATTGATTTCAATTTTTTATTGTTGAATCTGTGGATTCATCTGCTGATTCATAAAGAATTACCATACAGGGTTACATCTAGCCCTTTGAGTCTGAATACACTTGTCGTGGTTTGACCAGGCCATTCCCCCCCGTGGAGCTGGGAGATGGCTAGTTCCAGGGCTGGCATTTCTGGCGCGTTTTGCCTCTGCGAAATGACATATTTTTACCGGACTGGAAAAGAAGCTTGTTGGCGTAGTTGGAATTGAGTCCACGAGGAGAGAGAGAGGAGCTGTACAGCGCGTGGGGGTTGGGGGTTTTCCCCCCCCTCCGGCCCTGGTCCCTTGCTTAGACTTTGTTGCCCAGAAAGAATTAGAGACTCCAGAGGTGGCCAATGGGGAAACCCCAAATTTGGGAGGGCCCCCTGGGCTGCAGTGTTTTCCCCCACCGTTTTCCTCCCCAGTCGCAGTGAGGGTGGCGGCAGAGGCAGCACGGAGCAGCTTGCTGCAGCCAGAGCCGAGACTGGACTCCTGGCCAAAGATTGTGAAACAGGGATCAGAAGAATTCCAGAGAGCAAGAGATAAAAGCTGTTCGGAGAAGCAGAGCATGTCATGGAGCCAGACCCTGAGTCTGCAGGAGCAGCTGAAGCAGCAACGAGCTGGAGCAGAAAGACAAACCTGTGTCTGGGAGCTGAATGAGCCGAGAGAGAGAAGTCAGCTGGAAATGCACTGAGGTAGGAACTGAGCCAAAAGCCCCAGAACCCTTTTGACTCAGGAAAGGAGGGATGGCCCCCAGACTTAGGGGGCCCCTGAAACTCCTGTGGAAGGAAACTTCCATAGAGCAGAGAATAAAGACTTTAAGCTTTAACTCTCTGTACTCCGTGGTGATGACATGGTGATTACAAGTGATTCCCTCGAAGCCTATGGTGAACCTCCAGTGGGAGCCGAGGGGTTAGAGACAGGGGCAGAAACCCCCTGCATTCCAATGAAGAGAGAGAGACAGAAAATTTTCCAGCTACTGCGAATTGGAGCTGTGGCCCTGACAGTGAAGGAGGAACTTCTTCTCCTCCTGGACTTTATGGGGGAGAAGGGGTAATTTTTGTAAATACATAGGAGAGACTATTTAGAATTGGAGTATATATTATTTTATACCTTTTATTCTGTTAGCAATAAACTTTGATATACTTTCCCTATGCTGAGTTCATTTGCCTGTGTGAAACTTCTCTCAACCTTTGAGCAAATTTGTTGGGATTTGAAAAATTGGCTTTGGGTCAAACCATGTCAACACTTGTCCCGCACTTTGTCTCACCTTCTGGAGATACTTCTTATTTCTCACTAGGAGCACTGTCTTATTGCCTTTATCTTAGTATTCAACAAGACTCTTATTGAAAAGAAAGCAAAATATAGTTTAGTTTATATTTAGTTTATATTTAGTTTATATTTAGTTTAATTAGGGAACTTCTGAATATCCTTATTTATTAAATACTTTTGAATTTTTTTCTTTTTCCTGTTCTTCATTCTTCTAGTAGTTGAAGATCAGGTAATATATTACCTCTGCTAAGGTTTTAGTTTTACTTCAAGTAATTCTCTCTTTAACCCAAAACTCAATTCTAGCTTTCTGTCTTTCATAAGTCCTTTTGTTTCTTTTAGATGAGGAGCTTCTGTTACACTGTTTACTCTTAACATCTTCTCCAACATGTTCATTTCGATAGCTGAATCATTCCATGTAAATTTTTCCCTTTGTTTGTATTTAATTTTCCAGCCAAATTTTGAACTCACCTATATTGCAGGCCAGCTAACTTAGTTACTAATTTGATAGATTAGTTCCCCCATTTCTGAATACAAATCCTTCTGAAGTAGACACCTCATAAATTACAGTTTCTTCTGTTTGCTAGCTTGTTTTTTATTCGCAATTGATTTAGCTGTTCAATTTAAATTGAATCTGTTCAAAGTCTAATTGGACTAAAGTTGCCTAATGCCATCAGCCATTCATGACTTTCTGAATTAGAAAAAATAATAATTATTATGTATCTAAGAAATTGGTAGTTTTCCATTAATTTTTAATTTCAGGCAAAAAAAAGGATGTTCAGCAAATAAATATGTCAGCTTCTATAACCAAGATTACCTGATCTTTACCTTAACAAATAGCATTTGTTTTGTAGCAATATACTCTCTCCTATTATAAAAGAATTTTAATTGTCCTTGAATACGCTACATAGATTTCTTGTTTATTCCACATCTGATGCATAAACGTTTAGATGACTACCAGCTCTACTCAATAGATTGTTTATCTATAGATTCTTTCCTGAAATCTCCCCGAAATAAATTACATTGATCTTAAATTTATCTATGTTGTTTTTTTAAAGTCTAATGCACATTACTATATATCAACAAAATATTAATATCAATGATATGATAATATGGTTATGTGTTACCTAAATAGTTGCTCTGAATACAGTGCACAATTTCATTTCTTCTCTGAACTTAGATATGTGTTAATGTTTAAACACATTTTTACTTGAAGAGTAATGTTATATTGTTTCAAGTTCCATATGACTCAGTATAAACTGTGATTCTGATCTGTTTTGTCTTCAATATCTATAGAATTCATGGGAAATACACTGTCTATCGAAGTAACATAATTTCTGACTCTTTTCACAATATGAAAATGAGTTGATTCCCAAGCACCTTTCACTTCTTCCTTTTGACTACTTTCTGAATTGACTATTGTTTTTTTTCATATAGAATGAAACTGGTATGTGAAGAAAGAAAAATACAAATGTTATTGAATTATTTTTTAATTGACATTTCTGTGTGTACATGTATAAATTGCAAAATATTTTGTTCTCAAATTATGACAAGCTTTTGTGAAGTTCTTAAATTACATCTCTAAGTTTTTTCTTTCTCTGATTACCTCTTTTTGGGTCAGATTCTGGAGTTTTTTGTTGTAAAATATTCTCATGTTTAGAAGAGGTAAGTACCTGGTGAGGAAAATATTTATCCATAGGTTTGAAACATATGAGTGAACCTACTAAAAACAGCATGAATGCAAAGATATTAAAATTGAAAACAAATTAAACTGCTTTCCAGAATTGGGCTATGCAATGTGTAGAAATATTACATGATGTCTAACTTATTTAAAGAAAATAATCTATTGTCTTATCCAGGCCAGAGGCACTGAAAATAGAAACCGAACCTGCATAAATGTGTGTGTGAAGATCCTTCAGGGTTCAAAATGTTTATTTTTCTAAACTGAGGGTTTTCAAAAAGTCTCTGTAATGCATTATGTGCTAGATAAGCCTACGTAAGACCTATGCTTTATATTTCTGAGAGAAAGTCACTTGGAACAAAAAATTCCGCTGTGTCTCAGTAATCTCTTGTCAGAGTGAGGTATGAAATATATTGGTCTTCAGAATTCTGTTTTGGTCTATATGTTTTGTATATCAAGTGATAGAAGGAAATGAGTAGATTTCAATAACGTCAAACCCCAATATTCCACTGACTGAACCACGTGTCAGGCTGATAGGCAATGAATAAGCAAGTTTACTTGTGATTTTACACAGGAAAACATATAATTTCAAAGGAAAATGAAGATGAATGAGTCATGAAAAAGATTATTACTGTTCAAACACTGTCATGGGAATGGTTCATCAAGTTGGCAAGTTATTTGCAGCCTTCCAGATTGAAGAAAGGATATGATTTTGTATTATGGAATGCAGAAACTGCATCATACTTAAAAAAGTTTTGTGGCCAAGAAATCAATCAAGACATTTAGACTAACCTTACTATTTTAAAGTAAGAATATATACAGGTTGTTTTCTTGCATGACAAAAAAAGAATGTTGTCTTCTTAATAATAGTTTCCAAAGGTAGAATTTGCAATTTCAAAATTACTGTGCTGTACTCATTCTATTGTCATACAGATGTCACTTGCTCGCTATACAACCTGTTAAAGTGCATGAACCACACTGGCACTTGTACTCCTGTGATGCAGCATATGCAACCGAGGGTTGCCATGACTGGGTTTTGTTTTTTTTTTGTTCTTCAGGCTGATTGAATATTACCCATTACAAGAATCTAAAAAACCCAAAACAAAACAAAAACTAAAAACCAAAACACAAACCCAACAAAAATGAAATCATTCATAAAAGATATTTGAGCTTTTAATTAGCGGCAACAGAATTAAGTTGTGGCTATATTCGTATGACTCTTAGGATTTAGTTTAAAAGCAAAAATATAAACAAAGTGTTGTGAAGAAACTTATGCAAAAGGGCTTCTTGCCAGTGTTTGGAAGATATAACAAAAGCAATAAAATTTTTTTTTTTCTTTTTTCTTTCCATTTGATTACCAGTCTCTGGAAGAATCTGAGGATTGTTTTAAAAAGGTATTCTAATTTCTACAGATGAGGTACACTAGTGTACAACTGTTCTAAAGGCATGTGGATGTGAAAATGGTGTAGTGGTGAACATTTTGGTGCTGGATTAATGGTTGGATACTATGATCTTAGAGTATTTTCCAACATTAATAATTCTATATAAATGTGTATTTTATGTATAATTATTCATCATGTTCTTTTTATTCTTATGATTTAAAAAGTATGATTTTTTCCCAACCAAGATAATAAGTGTTGTCACTGAGTCCATGGAAAAATTAATTCATTCATGTATCTTGTCAATATTTGTTAATTGAAGATCAATTGTCTATCCCAGATCACAGAACTGAGATACTGAAGTGCTCATCTGATTTTAACTTTTTACCCTTTATCAGCTCTTAAACAATATACGTGTCTGATCATTCCTAAATTTCTATTGAAATGCTAAATTTCTACTGAAATTCTAAATTTCTATTCCTAAATTCCTTGTGAATTCTGAAGTACTAAGACAAATAAAGAATAATTTTGTTTAATAAAATATTGATAGATAGTGTAGTACCAGCTAGCAAATTTTAGATTCTTATTTTCCATTGTTGCTAATTAACTGTTTTCATACCAGGTCTTTTTATGCATGCAATTATTATTTCTAATCAATTTTGTTTCTCATTGGCACTGCAGTTTATACTATGGTCTGTGAACACGTTTTCACCTTAGTCATCAAATATTGTTCTTTCCTTTCATGATTAGCTTTAGCAAAAGAGAATTCCATATTCAAATTGTTTAAAGAAAGAAAAGATTTAGGAAGTATTCAGATACTTCTTCATATTTTTAGGTTTCTTTCTGACTGAAGAAACCTAGCCAAACTAAATTGTATGCGTTCAACACAGCTAACAAGCTCAGTAAATATAAACAAGGATAAAAATCAAAGACACAAAAGGGATTTATCTTTTTCATTTCTTCAGACTATGATCAGAAACCTTCTGTCTTCGTTAAGCAAAGAAACAAAAGCTTACTTTATAGTAACTTAATACATCATAGGGGCATGCACGTGTCTTTCATCAGAAGTCCTAGAAACAAGAATGCCATTAATAAAGGAAATAAGAATTAAATAATGATTTATTTATTTCACACTGTACTTTATGTCTTTCCTAAATTTTTTTCTTTTAGTAACAGATTCTTTATCATAACTAAAAGCTGTTTGAAAACCACTGTGTTGCCTTTATATTAGGACAGAAATAAAATTCATAGAAATAGGAACTATTTCGGGGCTAAGACATTCATCTTACATATATATAAGGTCTCCCATCTCCATGGATACCAAAATCTCCCGCTAAGACTAGAATTTCTGTATTGAGAGAAATGGTCTAATTAGTGGTATCTTTGCCTTCCACTAAAGTAAATACATTGCCAATAATGAGGCTGCTTACATAACAAGTTGTTTCTTATGTGCAGAAAAGAAGGTGTTAGAACATTGCTGAATCTAACCAAACGTATTATACATGAGAAATTGTAGGGGAACTCAAACTAAGCGTATTGTTAACACTGAAACTGGAATCTGGCAAGAATACTAAAATTTATCACTAATTTTATAGCAAATTCCAAAATATCTTGATGCTTAAATGTGTCCCCCAGGACTGTATATTTTTAATAGGCACTTATTTATACATGAATGAGTTCTTTTCAAAGAGGGCAACCATGTAAAAACTGCCTAAGTAATGTAAAAAAAGAGATTTTTATATGTACTTGCAACATTTTCATATGTGAAATTGCATACAAATAAATATATAGTTAAGAAGGCTGTGGAATTTTTTTTCCCAGATTTTGCTTTAAACCTGACTCTGTTAAGTTCCTTTTAGCTTTTAAGATGGACTTCTAGAATCAAAAAGTCAATTATCCACCTATCACAAATAATACAGGACATAACAGTAGAATTAACTTTCTTAATGAAGTTTGCCAATATTTTCCTTGACTGGAAATTTTTCAAGACTGTTCATTAGCTGCAGTCTATGAGCTTTTGATTAAAAGTCTCAGTTTATAGTGGAAATTTCATGGAAAATAGTGAAAAATCATTCTTATTTTTCATAAAATAAGATGCAGACTCATTCCTTCAAATTCTGCCCTTAACATGTATATAAAGTGCTTCTAATTATTTTGTTGCAGTAAGAGGGCTTCTAAGAGAACAAATCAATAAGCATATGTAGTATTTCAGCATACTGAGAAATATTTATTATACCTTTTAGTTCCCTTTATTAAGCGGAAGCCAACAAAGAGAAAAAAAATTAAATTAGAAAAAAAATGCTGTGATGTTATCATATCGAGATGATAAATTATGTACTTTCAGTAGAAAAATGATATGAAATAATTCAATATATGTAAACCTCAATATATGTAAACCTGCTATACTACTCAAGAATGGAAAAGCTGCATATTGGTGTCACAGGAATATTGGTGTGCTTGGAATTTGCATGGAGTTTGTCCCACATTGGATTATTTTATCTGGTTTTGAATATTCTTATATAAAAGATGCATGTCATCTGCCCACTTGCTTTTGGGAAGGCTTCTACATAAGCTGAAGTATGAAGCTGATTCCACCAAGTGCTCTGCATCAGTTCAACTGGGCCAAAACCTTCTCAATTGAGACTGCAGGGCAGAAAAAAAATCCAACTATGTGTTTTACTATTTCTGTCTACTTGAATTAATCTATCTTCCTTTGGGAAGCTTACTGTCACCAAAAAATGAAGCAATACAAGTGTGGACATATTATATTTCTGGATAGCTCTAGAATACTAGGAGAGTGAACATTTAGGAGGCAGTTTTCTTTCAGTTTCTCCAGTGGGTGGATGATTATACATTTTATGGATGCTTGCTACAGAGATCATAGAGATGTAACAGGAAGACACAAATTTAAGGATTCAGGCTGAAGAAGTGTAGTTTCCAGAAACCTTTATTGATTGTGTATTTATACTTTTAAATTAAAAGATTCAGGGAATTCTGGTTGGGTTTCTAGGTACCATGATGTCATTTTGCCATACAAGCATTTTGTTATTCATAGGCTTTCCTGAATATAAATAAAAATAAATAACAGGATTCCGAAGCAAAATTCAGCAAAAAAAGAAAACAAACAAACAAAACCTGATTATAATCACCTTTGTGAAACACAGAGAAGCAGTAAAAAGCATGAGGACATTTTTTTTCTTTGCAGTTAACCTTTAAAGCAGTTTTAAATTAGTAGTAGTGAATTCTTACTTTCTATACTTAGCTGCTACAACGGATGGTTTCTTACAGAAATAAACACTATCATTTTCATGTGCTTCCTATTGTAAAAGTAGAACTTTTATTCATTAAAATAAGACAGCAAAAAGTGAGAAGTCCTGCACACTACCGTATATTTTGCAGGATATAGAATAGGCATTATTGTTGCATAGCACCCTTATTTTAGGTTTCTCAAAATCATTGATTAACAGAGTACATATTCTTCTGAATAAAGGCCTAAGAATTGCTTAGATGGAAGCTGTGATCTGCTTTTATAAATCTTGTCAGAATATATTCCCACATCCACTGTAAAAGGTTCAGGAAAAAGGACTGGGTCAATATTGTATTGCTCACTTACATGCTTTTTTAATCATGTCGCTTAATCATTTTTGCCTATTTCTTGGCCCTTTGTATAAGCTTGACCTTTATTCGACCTTTATTCTCAGGAATGTAAGAAAAAGATGACTGTAGAAACATTAAATTGAAGAAAAATAGTAATTATAGTACAGACATCACATAGTGACATTGTATATACTAGACTATTCAGAAAACTTCAATACTGTTTAAAACATAAATATATTTTACTGTAAATTTAAAAATGTAACCTACATTTAATAAATCATGCATCCCTGTTTTATGCCAAAATTTTTAAGTCTTAAAATCAATTATAAAACATCAATTTAAACACCATATATTAAGTTAAAAAAAAAAAAAAACAGGATGTAAACAGATTTTTCCTATGTGATGTATCTATACAGTCCATTGCTTCAGCAGCACCTACTTTTGTGAAGACTAAATTTCTAAAATGGCTTTCCATTTTTTAATATATACAAAAACTAAAAATTTTTTAAACTAAAATTTTTTTTTAAACTACAGTTTGTATCCTTATCCATTAAATATTCCATAAATATATAGCCAAAATTAATCCCAGACTAAATCAGTTTCTCATAGAAAACAAATTTTGCTCTCTTTCTTTTCTTTCTTATTTCTCTTTATGGCTATAGTCTAGAAGAGTTTTAAAAGCCTGCCCAATACTGTGCACTTACAGAAATGGTGAACAGCAATTAGCTTCATAATTCAGTTCCCATTTTACATCATTCATCACTGACAAAAGTGAAAGCTGCTAGAAGAAGTAGACAGGACAGTTCAGCAGGTCCATTAGTTATTTTTCTTTAGGGGAACCATATTTATTTTTTTCAGAGACACGACTGTAGTCAGAATCATAGAGGGAAGGCTGACTTCACACTATACCTTGAGTCAACATAATCTATTCTATATATTTCTTTAAAAATACTGTTTGATCTGAGTGAAAATACATTCTAACACTTCTAGATAACACTGAGGCATTTTTATATGACTGAATACGTTTTGGGATTGTTGTCAGGTTAATTTATTAAGAAATTATGAAAAAATATGCAACATAAATTTATGTCATTAACTTACCTTGTTGCTGTAAACGGTAAATTTTAAAAAACCCACCTTTGACTCTTGTAAATTTTGTTCACAGCTCAATATTGACTCCTGGTCAGGTCTCCTCATTTATAAAATATATTTTGTGGCAGATGTAGACCTTTTGGCTCTTTCTATAATCTGTGGCAAAATTATACTTCTGCCGTTGGTAGGAAAAGTTAATATAGCAGAAATGTCTGCACAGATTTAAAAGAATAGGCAAATTATTGATATCTCAAACCATGGTCTATACTTTTTGATATAAGTATGAAGGATTTGAGATAGTTTTTTGAAGTTGGTATTTACGTCCACTTTTAAATCCATTTCAACCAGCATTTTAATTGAGAGAACTGGAGAAGAATCCCTTAGACTATCATGTCCACTTGCCTTCAAAGCAATTAAAGAATATAGCCTTTTCCAGAAACAAATAAAGCCTTTGTGGATCAGATAACCAGAAAAGTACTCCAATAATTCTGGAGATCTGATCAGGTCAGATCTCTGATAGTTTTCACACTATAATCCCAGATCCTCACGCTACTGATGATTTCCAGGCTAACTGTGTTAAAACTTAGATCATTCTGTGTTTCCTTTGCTGGCCTTAATTAATTAACCTGACATTAGTACTACTGTATATAATTAAATTTGTTGCTCTGGTAAATCAGAGTTGTATTTTATTGTTTTGCCCCCATTCATCTTATTTTTCATTTTACTGCCATGTCTTTGCTTATTAATTCCTTCAAAATATAATTCCTAAATATTTGAGGTTGCCTCTGTTGTCCAGTTCTTAAGTCACAGAATGATTTAGGTTGAAAAAACCTTCAATATCATTGAGCCCAATCATTAACCTAACACTGCCAGGTCCACCACTAAACCATGTCCCTAAGTGCCACACCTACATGTCCTTTAAATACCTCCAGAGATGGTACCTCCATCACTTCCCGGGGCAACTTGTTCCAATGTCTGACAACAGTTCCTTAAATCTATTGAATTACTCAATTATAAAGTACAGTACAATACTGGGACTTTTTCTCAAGGCTCTATTCAAACTCTGCTTCTGAATCTGAGGGCAGTACAAGAAAATTTGATATGTTTATGCAGTCTTTCCCTAACATGTATCCCAGCTCACTAAGTCCTTAACTCCAGAAATGACGTCTCATCAGTGTTGTCATTCAGATCATATGTATTCAAAAGCTTGGTTTTGTATATCTCGCCATAATGCAAGAAAGGTCTTACGACCTGATTTCTCCCCATGTATTAGCAGTTTCTTACCCTTGTCGTCTATGCTGGTTTTAAATACAATATATCAGTCCAGGCATTCTCTAATTTATAAGCTGAGAGAAAATTTTGACTGAGCAAGTATGAGAAAGAATGGCAGGACTGTATTTTCTCAGAGTATTATAAATAGCATAAAACATACCTGATACTAACTTTTTGCCTCCAGGTTACGAGCAGCAGCTGCTCAAATCAGTTGTGTGCTCTGACCAAGATGAATTTACTCTAATAGAATGGCAATTATTTGTTCATTTTCTGTCATATGAATATTCCCTCAAACTGTAAATCTTGGATAATTTTGGAGGACTTTTTTCTAAAGATCCATGGAATAATAACTGCGTGTAATAAATATTTAAATGGAAGGTGGTTTCCCCACTTTCTCATCCTCACTCCAATTTAGAGACACAGAAGAGAGAGAAAGGTGAAATGCAGGGGAAAATTTTACTGGGTGATTCCCACATGATGCAACATTTCTTGGGAAGCATGATGATAGATGGAGTACACTGGAGCAGTTCTATGACTACCGTAAGAGGGAAAAGCTCAGAGGTGGTTCTCAGTTAAATTATCCTGTTTGGCAACCTTCTGATTTATTATTTAGTTTTTATGTAGCCATTAATAATAATAATAATAACAATTAAAAAAAGTACTTTGTAAAATCTTGATCTATTTTTACAATTTCCATGCTGTGGAGTCAGTATAGTAGCAGTCCTGTATGCCTCTTGTGAAAAAGGGTATGGAACAGCTGTACCCTTTCACTGGGAGTACGTTCATGTCTATGTTCAGAGACAAGAAAGAAGGTTCGAGTCTTGCATTATGCTTTTTTTCTCTCTTTTTTTTTGTCTTCTGTGATTTTATTTTTCAAAATACAGATAACCTGCAGATGATTGTATTTTTGCTTTGGAAAAAAATACATTCATAAAAGAAATAAAAAATCCCTGTGGTCAGGCAGGTCTATGCCCTTAATTTCTGAATATATTGAAAATAGAAAAATGGAAGTTCCACCTCTCAAAAAGACACAAGGAAAACAACAAGAAATCAGTCTTAAAGGATTTATCTTGTGTTCATACAAAGACAACATGAAGTACAGCTGTGGCTGCAGTATCCCTCAAGTACACTTTCAAGCCTTCAATCAAATGAGGAAGTGGAAGGCCATTGCTGGCTCCCTTCTCTTTCTCAAGTGTGCATTCAGACTTGCATAGGGTTTTCTTATATTTTTCACTGTGCACACTAGATGTATAACAGCTTTTTTGCAACCTTGGACTGTTCTCGATGCCCTGGCCACCTGGACTGAGCAATAAGGGGATTAAATTGAAGAAGCTTTTTAGCTTTTATAGCTTATTGATTTTTGTATTTTCAGATGTATTAGAGCAATTTTTCAAACGTATCCGCCTTCCCTTGATATCTTGAGTGTGGAGAAAGGATTTCACATTTATTAGCTTTGCTTTGCTGAAAAAAAGTACAGCAGCAGAAGTACTTTTGTATTATCTCAGGGATATAAATGGTTTTGGTATAAAAAAGATATCAATTCTCAGAATAAAATTCAAAGCTTGTGTGCAAGTGTTGTATAAAAAGCAGACAACAAGGAATGCACTTTCCCAAGTAGGTAACAAAGCTGGGATTTTAAAGTGCAGTCCTGAATTGCAGTTGAACTCAATGAAGCTCAATACTTCTCAAATAGAAAAGTTCTATCTTAATGGAGAGCATATAATACTGTAAATACTTTTTTATTATCTCTGATCAGCTGTGACAGCGTTAGAAAAAGAATACAGGAGAAAAGTATTCTTCAACAGCAGTACTATTTTCTCGGCTTAGAGGCAACAAAATGATGTGTGAGCTGTTTCATTACACGAATTTTTATTTCATTAGGTGATTTGAATTTTTAAACACTATAAACAGAAAATTCTATACTGCATGAAAAGTATTCAACAATTGGCCCAAGAAATGAAAGAAATTCAGCTGTCCTGCTATTTCAAAAATATGAAATTTATTTTTCCCATAGTATTCATATCTTGTATGGGTATATGTCTTGTATAGTATTCATATTTTTCCCATAGTATTCATCCATTCAACTGTAATAATGTATTTTACCTCATTTTACCTTTCTTTCATTGCCTCCTAACTGCTTCAAAATGCAAATGATTTTGGCTCTGTACCTCTCTGTAGGTTTTGTCCCTCACAGGCTTGGAAAGTACACTTCAAATTATTTAAATAATTCACATAAATTCTTTTTGCATAAATGCTCCTCCTCAAGAGAGGAGCAGGAAAAACAAATCTGTAGTTTCCATACTATAACACTTAGTTTTCCAGTATCCAATTTATTCCTGAAAAAGAATAAGATCCAACTGTACTTCTGGGGCTGGTGTGACTCTCTGACAATGCTTTTCTGTCTAGGGAAATACAATGGAAAGAGAATACTTTAAAAAACTCTAAAGTAAATGAAGCAAGCTACTTTAAAATTAAATTATGACAGATAAGAAAATAGAAGGTGTTATATTATCCTATTTCCAAATCTGTTCCTCATTAGTTTGAAGCTAAGGCATGTCTAAAGTTACATTTTTGAATGCCCACATAGTAAATCCATATTGGAGAGCCTTGTTTCAAAAACGAGCTTGTTCTTTCTCATATTTTGATGATTCTGGTATCCGATTGGAAATGTTTGTGACTGAATTGCTAAGTAAAAGTTTCTGAGTTATTACACAAGGTCACAGGCAAATACTGTCTCTATACACACTTATCCAGTCAAACTATGATCTATGATATGCAAATGTAAAATGTAAATAGAGTTTAGAATATAAAAGATTTTCACGCTTTCTACTGGAGATTATAAAACATTTTGCATGCGGATTCATGACAAGGTCATATTGCACCCTTTGAAGAAAAGTTTTTAAAGCAGATAAGTTTTTTTCATGTTTCCTGATTCTCAGTGGAAGCATGTCACACCTCCATGGCTTTCATTCGCCACAAAAAGTCTCTTCCTGGCAACTCCAGTGACCATGTAGCATGCCTTCCCTAGAAGGAAAGCTGAATTATTGCATACTATGAAAGACTTCCTTCCATTAAAAAGTAGAGTAACTACTAGGAATGATAGAGTGGGTAATAAATAGTAGGCAATTAGGTATTTGCCACTCTGGTGGAACCCCAAGCTCTGTTATGTTTCTTGCTTTCTAAGAAAATATGTAGGAAGGGTTGGGTTTCTTCATATAGAACATACATATAATTATATTTTGAGTAGGGTCAGCTGGAAATAAACAATATAAAATGAAGACTCTTGCTTCTAAATATCTCAGAACCAGTGCATGTCTATAATTAAGATACTCCTGTGCATTCTTAGTTCTAAACAAATGATTGCTGCACACCTAAAAATTAGGGGAGTGGGTGGGGTGCGAAGAAACAAATTTGTGTATCTGATCTTTCTAATGAAGTAGAGACAAGAAATAACTAAAATTACTTTTTATACTTAGCAACACAATGTTGAAATCAGGTCTTTGAATTCTAGGGCAGTGAGGTTTAGTTTAAATCTTTTACTTTCCAAGAGAAAACCCAAGTCTTTGGGTCTTTCTAAGAAATTTGAACTCCTATTTTTGTATATCTGTGGTTGTTTTTGTTTGGTGAGATTTTTTGTTTGTTTGTTTTTTCTTTTTAATTTCCTGAAAATACTTAAAGGGTGTGTGGTTTAGAATGACAGTGCGAAGGAATGTTGGCACCTTTACATGAAACAGTGAGGGAGCAAAGCCATAAGGAAATCCTATCTCACAATCCTATCTGCAGCATCCCTGGAACAACACTACAAAAAGCCATTAAAAAGAGAAAAAAAATTAGTCCTTCTTTAATCCTGTAGTTCCAATCATATAGAATGGTGAGTTTATTTTTTTTAATACTATTTTTAATACTAGTAAAAAATTAACAACTTTAATAATTGTCAGGGGTGGAAAGAGTAAAGTATCCCTTACTAAGTAATCTGATCTCCAACTATAACCCAACACTACTGTATTTTCATTTGCCTCTGGAACCCTCAGACTATAGTCTTAACTTTCCAAAACTGCGTAAAGGATGAAAACATCGCACATTTATTACAAAATTCAACTTCAGTGAATTAAAGTCTCAATGAAATAAGATTTACCCTGCATTTTCCCTTTTAGCAGAAGGGCTATGTATATGTATCTGCTCGCTGACTTTGTAAACTTCACAGCAAATGCCAATAAGAATGATTGATACTGATATTTATCTTAACCTCCTATTTTTTTCTTAACAAGTTGTACTGCTTACATCTATATAACATATATGTTATGTTATTTAAATACAGTTGAGTTCTTATAGGTGTAGCTGGACACCTCAATATCTAAAAGATACTCAGAATATTTTTCTGTATTGTTTTAGGATATGGAAATAGTGAATGCTTTGTTAGTAAGTAGAATTCCGTGTGTCTCTTACCCTAGTTTTATGCTCTGTTCTTTACTGTTAGCTTGCTTGTTTTAGCTATACAGCATTCAAACATGCTAACTTTTTATTTATACACAAGTGTGCTTATTATTAACTCTTCTATGTAGAGTCTATACTGTATTCTTATTTAAGGGTCAAATAATATGTTTCAGAGTGAGCAATAAACCAGCTTTGATATTGTTTTTCTCATGTTTCTCTCTCCTTCTTCCATATTTTTTGTATAAGAAAATGGGCAAGCAAAGGAAGAATCTTTGAAGCATAATACTTTCATTATTCTGTGACAGACATGGTAATACAACATAGTATGGCCAGTCTTCGCGAACGAAGATTTTGGGAAAGGTCTTTTACCTTTCCAGCCTGCGCAATGGATTTTTTAGGTGAGACATAGCATGCGCTGAACTGAGCCCACCCTTTAATCCTAAGGTTCATCTGCTGGGGCCAAGCGAGCTCGGACAATGGCAGTGAGGTCCTCAGGACATAGGTTTGTTTAGAATGACCTTCTCATAGATGGATGGCCTTACAGGGCTGATGAGCTCCATCTGCCCGGGGGAGTGTCCCTGACCGGGAATCAAACCTGGGCCGCGGTGGTGAGAGCGCCGCATCCTAACCACTAGACCACCAGGGGTCCCCTATTACAACATACTGCCTGAAGAAAGGATTTTCTTTATGCTAAGTGAAGATGTAAATAGTAAATAAAGTAGTTTTTCCATATATGAAGTAAATGATGTTAGAAAGACAGAGAAGTGAATTTAAATTCCAGAAGTCATCTAATCTACAACTCAGAACTTGACTGGGAGTCCGTGTTCTGTTTTTTTTACACTGCTAATTCTGTGGAGCAGATGAATTCCACCAAATGCACCAAAGCACATATTTGCCCTCTTTCCAACTAAGTTTATATTAATAATGAGTTGCATTTTAAAAGAAAAAGCATTTGACAAAAGGTTCTTTATAACTCCAAAAAAGACTTCTAAAAAAAAATCAGCTTTAGACTTTTTCTTGGCTTTATATCAAGTATAAAGTCAGAGTATAAAATTATTGTTGACTCTTAGCATTTTAGGTTAATTATACACCACCTTTGTATAATAATATTTAAATTAGTATGATTCTGCAACAATTCTCAGTTTTATTGACATGTATACATACATATGTAAACCTCAGGTTTGTATACATAGGTATATAAATATGAGATCGTATGGCCAACAGATTTTTTCCTGATTTGCTGATTTTCACCAACATAAGAGAAAACAAACATTAAAAATGAATGAGTTCTGCAGAGTGTATCAGAAACCTCTTCAGTCATCAGTCATAAAGCACACTGAGTCCGACAGGCAACATAACTCAGTAAATTGATGATCTAAGTTGACGGTTGAACTAAAATCCTTTTTTTATGCATCAAAGCATGAAGTCAGCTAAAGTTATCAATTTATATTTACTTGTTGCTTGGGTGGAATAAATAAGCTGTCATTCTAAATAAGATTGTGAAGCTAGTCAATTTATCAACCTATAATGAGAATAACTAAATATTCTCAAAACTGAAGAAATTATAATATTCATTTCAGGTTCAGATATAAAAAGATAAATTCAAAGTTCAAGGACATAACTTCAGAAATACCAGACAAATTTCATCAAGTGTTTTTGGCTGTTCCTGAAATAGAAACTTTTAGGTACAGATTTTGGCCCAGATTTTTCAATGCATCATCTCCAAGTCTTGTCCATATATAAGAAACACTGTATTAAAATATTTGGTGCTCTGTACTTTTCGTCCTAACTGAATTCATGACAGCAAAAGAGAAAAAAAAAGGAGAGAGTGATAACATCATCAAGAAAAATAATTTATAATTTTAAATAATTATGATTTTTTTAATCCATTTCAGTTTTCAGGTAAAAAGTATTCTAACTTGTTAATTAGGTGACCTAGTGGGGGTTTTTATCATTGCTGTTTTCAATTGTTTTTAACTATCAGAGTTCATGCATAGAGGGGTAGAAAATGAGAAGAAAGAATAAAATCCTTGGATATAATAATATAATAAGTTCATGTCATAATTGTAGTGATTTTAACTTTGGCTGTTAATGAAATATATGGACAAAACCCCACAGTTATCTAGCTAGCCGTAAGACAAAGAAGGCAAATTCATCAAAAAAATGAAAGTACAGAAATGACAAAGTGTGGATTTATTTATCTTATTGAAATTTACTAAATTTACTGTCAGCTGAGATATAACTCTATAAAATATTGGTGTAGACCGATACACCCTAAAGACAATTTTCTTGTCGTTACCAACTAAGGTGTAATTGAAGGTTCAATTCACTTCATTAATTCTTCACATTGTTCCTTTCCCATGTGGGTGTAAAATAAATTTTCTAACTCTTTGTTTTACTTCTACTTCATTTACATCTGCATTAATTATTTGGTAGATCATTAGAAACTCATAGTGTAGATGATGGCCTGCAAAAATAGTTGAACTCTGTGTATTATAAGGACTTCTGACATGCTAGATAGAACCAATACTTCCGCTTAACGTTCTTAGTTTTGCTAAAAATATATTGGTCAGCTAGATCTTCAATTGCTACCTACAAAAACTTCCTAATACAACAACTACCTACAGAATTCCTAACTGAAATGTCAGTAAAGACAAAAAATAAATCCACATCTTCTCACTTCCGTGGTTTCATTTTTTGATGAAATTGTTTTCTTTGTTTTACAGCTTTCTAGATATGTTTTGTTTTTTTTTTCTTAATATTTAATTAATAGACAAAATTTAAATCATACCTGAAGGATGGGGCCTGGACAAGCTTGAGAAGTGGGCCCATGGGTGTTTCATGAGGTTTAACAAGACCTAGTGCAAGGAGCTGCACCTGGGTTGGGGCAACCCTCAGTATCAAGACAGGCTGGGGGATGAACAGATCAAGAGCAGCCCTGCTCATAAGGACTTGGGGGAGCTGGTGAGTGAGAGGCTGGACATGAGCTAGCAATGTGCACTCACAGCCCAGAAAGCCAAACATATCCTGGGCTGCATCCAAAGCAGTGTGGGCAGCATGTGAGGGAGGGGATTCTGCCCCTCTACTCTACTCTGGTGAGATCTCACCTGCAGTGCTGCATCCAGCTCTGGGGTCCCAGCACAGGAAGGATGGGGATCTGTTGGAGAGAGTCCAGAGGAGGATCACCAAGATCAGAGAGAGGAGGAAAGGATGAGACAATTGGGATTCTTCAGCCTGGGGAAGAGAAGGCTTCAGGGTGACTTAATTGTGGCCTTCCAGTATCTGAAGGGAGCCCACAATAAAGATGAAGAGGGACTTTTTACAAGGACATGTATTGACGGGACAAGGTGGAATGGCTTCAAACTAAAAGAGAGTAGATTAGATTAGATATTAGGAAGAAATTCTGCACTATGAGGATGGTGATGCACTGGAACAGTTTTCCCAGAGAAGCTGCTGATGCCCCATTCCCAGAAATGTTCAAGGCCAATCTAGATGGAGCTCTGACCAACCTGGTCTTGTGAAAGGAGTCCCTGCCCACAGCAGTGGATTTGGAAGTAGATGATCTTTAAGGTCTCTTCCAACCCAAACCATTCCATGATTCTATGATTCAAATTCTATGTTTATATGATTGTATGATTCTGTGAACATGTTTTTTTCATCTTATAGTGAATCTCTTGATGCCTCACAAGTTTTAGTGGTGCTACTTCCAGACTTGGGATTCTGTTGAAGTTAGAAAAGTTGAATTTTTTCAAAGTAGGCACGTTCCCTTTGATATTTCTAGAAAACTATGCTTGTAATAGTGCAAGTGGGAATGGACAGGTCTTGGCAGTCAAGGGGACAAAAGCCCACCCTGGGGTGCATCAAACACAGCACAGTCAGCCCCTTATCACAAGGGGTTGTCCCAATGTGTTCAGCATTAGTGTAGCATCACCTGGAGCACCACAGTCTAAGAAGGATGCAAAAGCACTTGAACGGAAGAGTGCAGCCAAGCAAGTGGAAGAGCTGGAAGACATGTCCTGTGAGGAGTGCCTGAGGACTCTGTCTAGTTTGGAGAAAAAGAGGCTGATCCATTGCTCTCTTCAGATTCTGGAGAAGGGGAAGTGGAGGGGGTAGTGCTGATACCTTCTGCCTGGCATCCAGTGGCAGAATGAATTGGAAGGGCTTAAAGCCACACCAGGGGACATTTAGACTGGATAATAGGAAACTTTTCTTACTGAGATGGTGATCAAAACTGGAACAGGCTCCTCAGCGAGGCAGTCGATGACCAAGAGGCATTTGGACAATGTTCCTTAAGAACATGCTTTAACTTTTGGTCTGTTCTATTCTATTCTATTCTATCCTACTCTATCCTAAGTTTTTCCAACTGTTTAGAAAGCAGTTGGCTGATCCATTCTGTCTTTCCCTCTTGATAACATTAATTCCTTTTAACTTGTGCAACAATTAAAAAAAAAAAAGAAAAGAGACTTTCAGGATTTTCTTTGACTCACGAGGTTCTTATTTCAGATAATAGATAAGAGAGAGAGAGCATGCAATATTTTGTACTTTTTTTTGATGTGTTTTTTTTATTTTTTTTTTTAAATGTATGTTATGGAAGATGTATCGCTGACCTGGATGAACTGAGATGATGGAAACCAGAAATCAGTGGCTGTTCTCTACATATTCAATGGTAAAAAGAAAAACACTCAGTAGTATTTATCATAACCTAAAGCATAATTCTAGTGTTCCATTCTAGTACTCTAGCACTCTTCGATCCCAGTGAGCTGAAACACATGCAAGACATGTTTACATCATGATGTGGCATATTATAAATATTGAATTCTTGTTGTACTTTCAAGTAGTGAAGGGACTGTATCAGAAATACCAGGTTTTGCTTATTGAACAGTAAAAGAAAGCACAGTTTACTGAACTATCCTACCTTTAGGGTAATTCTATTATACCTGCTATCTGTCTCTTTCAGCTATACATGTGATTTGAAAATATTCTCTCTGTTTCAGGATGAATTTCTTTAGTTGTCATGAAGCAAGATGCATGGCAGAAAACAACAGAAATGGTGCTTTTGTATAGGTAACCTATACAGTTAGTCTTGCATAATGCACACTCAACTAAAGCCAAAGATTCATTTATTTTGAGCAATATTGTTTATTTTAAAGTAAAGCGGGTTGAAATAACCTTACTGTGCTAGTGCGCAAGCTGTACTGTATCACATCATTCATTACACTTGCACAGTAGACTCATTAATTTCAGGAAAAGACACCACTAACATAACCATGAAAGCAGAACTCACGTAAATTGGCAGAACTTAGTTTGTAATATTTCCACTGTGCTGTTTGTGTGATCTACTGTTAGATTAAATATAAATACAGACTAGCTATAGTAAAAATTTAGTCTTTTAAAGAGACGGTGTAATCATCTTCAGCTTCTTGTAGACCTGTTCATGGACAGTTATTAACAGAAGTTATTCTACTGAAAAAAGCTACAATTTAATTATTATTAATTGATATGGGCAGATTGGAAAGTAACTGATTTCCTGCGTTTAGGAAATCTTACAGTAGCAGAATTCAGAGTTCTATTTGATAGTGACATAAATTCTTTTTTTTTGCAGAGATTTTCCTTTGACCAAAAAAAAAGATATAGAGACACTTTCACATGTCATATGAAGCTACTGAAATTAATTTTAAAATTATATTTATTTGCATAACGCTATTTAATTAATTGTGCTTATTTCTTCAAGTAAATGATTAATACACAGAGAGACTACAGGTTATAATTACCACAATAAATCACAGCTATATGATATCTAGGACAGAAAAAGTTATGATGGTACTTAAAACTGGGAGGTTGGGCTCTAATTTTCCTGAATTCCTTACTGCTAATTGTTTAAATTGTCAGCTATACTGACAATTAGGTATGTAGAAACTGGTACAATTGCTGTCTGAATAGGAAAGATTTAATCTAGTTTCTAAAGGTAAGGCTTCAGAAATCTTATCTGTTTTAATCAAAATTCTCTCTCTTTTAATACCTCCCATTCCACAGTCTCTGCAGAATGCATTTATATCCTGCAGGGCAGTCTCAGAGAGAACCATGACAATCTTTGCCATAATACTCTTATGGACATTGAATAACCTTATCCTCTTCAAATTGCATGAAACCTGCAGAACCCCACATTCTAATGACATGTTGAATTTAGGGTGTGCAAGTCCATGTCAGGCCCCAAGCTTCTAAAGAGCTATGGTCATATTTAATTTTATTAATTTTATCCAAATCCACTGTGTTGAGATATATTGTTAAAGTATGTTCAGATTTATTATTATTTCTTTTTTTTTTCATGCATGAAACAGTAGATGGTTAAGTTGATTTAAGCAATTAAAGCTTAGATTTGATTCCAGTCTCAGCTAGTCACATTGCCACTTAGAATGAGATCACACATAGAATCATAGAATCAATTGTGTTGGAAAAGACCTCTGAGATCATCAAGTCCAACACTTGATCCACTACCACCGTGGTTACTAGACCATGGCACTAAGTGCCACATCCAATCTCATCTTAAAAATCTCCAGGGACGGAGAATCCACCTGTTCCCTGGGCAGCCCATTCCAGTGCCTGATTACTCTCTCTGTAAAAAATTTCTTCCTGATATCCAACCTAAACCTTCCCTGGCAGAGCTTAAGACCGTGCCCTCTTGTCCTACTCATGGTTGCCTGGGAGAAGAGACTGACGCCCCCCTGGCTACAACCTCATTTCAGGGAGTTGTAGAGAGTGATGAGGTCTCCCCTGAGCTTCCTCTTAAAACAGTATTTTAAGAGATGATCTGTGAAGCTACTAATTATGTTTGATCAAATTTTTTAAAGAGTATATATATGGTAAATGAAGTTGATTTTTTAATGGGAGGTTCATTTGCCAATAAGGGGACATGATTTTTACAAAGCAGAAACCACATTCATTGCACCTTTTCAAATGACGCCTGCAGTAAGCAGACATTTGTAACATAAATGTACATTGCGCATACTTGATCAATAGAAAATGTTACTAGTTTAGCATTTAGAATACAAACAGAGTGTTCCAATGACATTACAATGTTTCAGAAAAACAAAGCCAAACTTTTAGTCTGAAGTTGATTCTGTTCAGGCAAAGATTCAGTTCCTCAATTGTAATCTCTGATTACTGATTATAAATACAAGGCTTTTGGCTTTGGTATTTTATTCTAATGTCACAGTACCTTAGAATAGATGGAAATCTATATTGATTTTAATGTAATAGTTGTTCTATCATTTTTTCTTGCGCCAAAATATTTCAACTCCTTTTTTATATATTTTGCTCTCTCTCTTTTACTCAAGATAGAAAATAATAATTTTCCTGAACATTATTTTCAGGCCAGTGTTTTTCCATCTCCTTTCTCCACCTATTTAAGAAACAAACAATGCTTTGCAAAGCTAAAATTACCCTTCTCTCTCATTTATTTTCTGTTATATTGTTATTATTTTCTTAGTGGGGATTAATGTGTAAAATCATACATAAAACCTCATGCTATCACAGAGACCAACTACAATAATAAATTTTGTAAATGATTTTCTAGTTCCTCTGTTATTTGTCAACAGCATTCTGCACTTGAATTCTCATTTCAGGCTTGTTCAGGTATGCAATGTACTGCATATACATATTTCATAAAGAATATTTTCCAGTCTTGGCAATAGTATTAAATAAATTACTGAAAGATGTGTAAAGTAAACAATTTCTATTTTACAAATGGTTTTGAGTTTTCTACACGTGGCTTCATGTCAGGTAAGGTACAAACAGAAAGTTTCAAGTGCTCTGAGAAGGAAAATTCTAGACAAATTCTTATGTTACTAGAAGACATTACTTATTTCATTTTCTCCCAGGAAAATAAAATTTCATTTCAAGGAAATATTCAAATACTCCAATAGCTTTCAATAAAGTTATTTTCTTTTGATTTTCCTTATAGATACTCAAATATGACATTTTAGCAAAAGAAAAAAGTCAAACTCATTAACTTATATATTTAATTCTGAAAAGGTGAAACAAGATGTCAAGGCCATTATCAGAAGTGTTCAGTCCAGTCTGTTTTGCACTGAATAAAAATATATTCCTCGCTTCTATTGTAACTCATCTTCCCCTTGTTTTGTTATAATTTTTCTTCTAGCAAATTAAGAGGCCATCTACTACTAGATCTTTGCACTTTAATAGCTGTGACTCTTCAGTTGAACAGATTAAAACTTTCAATTCTGTATTAAAATTATTTTAAAATACTGAAACATCATGTTTTTCTTTATTAGTCTACATTAATTAAAAAAAAAAACAAACCACAAAACCAAACCCACACACAATAAAAAACCCCAGACCTCCCTATAACCTTCATAAATCAGAGATCTCCTTTTCCAGTTGAATGCTCTTGAGTTTTAGGTATCCGACACTGCTAATATTGGGAAGAAGAATATCAAAGAGCATTATTTACGGTTCTATCACAGTAAAAGACAATTATCTACTCCCTCTCTCTTTTTTTTTTTTTTCCAATTTGATGTTGTCTTGAACATTTACTAGCTGTCTATTTTGCTTCTGTCAAATATTCTTCCCATCTTACAGAATATTAAGTATTTATAATAATTCTATCTCAGAATTATTTCTTTTGAAGATGTAATAAACTATCCTGCAAACATTTTTATTATCAACTAAAGTTTCACTCTATAAGCATTTTTATGTTTGCTTTAAAAACTGGAAAATTAGGCCAAAATTATTGGTGCATTCAGATCAAGACTGGTTTTTTGTTTGCACATGACTAACTGAATACCCTCCTGAGCAAGTTGAGCCTTCACTTTCAGTTCGTTGATCTCTTACTTTCTTTTTCTGCAAAATCTTATGTAAAATCATGCTGTGTGTTTTCTGCTGGAAAGAAAATATTCCTGAATTGTCATTCTGCAATGAGAGATGCCTACAGTCCCTTTCTGCCTTCTATCTTGCATTTATAAGCAGTACAACATGGAATGGTATTATGAAGGCACTTAAACTTTAAATAAGGGGCTATCTGCCTCATTTGCTTTGCAGCAACTCTTATTGTACCTCAGATATTAGAGATAATACATTTGTTTGTGGACAACAATGTGGAAGGAAAATGTAGAATGTTAGTCAGGTAATCAATATTCTTCGTCAGCTATCTTGAGGTGCCATCCACAGGGAGCAGAAGAATTCATGAAATGAAAGAGACATAAAAACACAGCATTATGAGCAACAAATATTACTCATTAGAAAGGGAAGTAGATATATCTGCATGTTTTTAAATATTTAGAGGAATTCGGGATCTCTTCATATATACTGACAGAAAATATTAAAGGAAATGTCACTGAAAATCTCTCATCTACCCTGATATTAAGTGCCACATTTGTTTTGCTGAGTATCATCAGAAAAGAGGAAGGAATGCTAAAGACAAGCAAGTTCACGTGACTAGTGGTGTGAGACAGATGTTAAGATGAAAAGCTTGAGGGGTTTTTTTATAGGTGACCAGTGAAAATTCATTCTTAAAATGGTCTTTTAGGTACAACCCTTCTTATTCTATAGAAGCAAAATTCTCTCCAAAGTAAGTAAAAAATAAGAATAAATTTGCTTTTAGAGAAGAATAAAATCCAACACTCCACTCAATGTCATATGAAACATTTGGGATTGTTTCTGAAATACACTGCCTGCTCACTAATTCTTTTGTTCATTGTTGGCTTTCTGGTCTTGCTGAAGTTATTTATCTTACAAGAGAATTGTTGTTAATGAATGGACAACTACTTCAATTTTGTTTTTTTTCAGCCTATCCTTTCCCAAAATCAAGGTGTTTCTACCCAGAGAAAAGGTAGCTTTAATCAATGAAATGCATTGCATCCTGGCTTTATGACCAAATCAGTCACATATGGTCCATTAGTTAATGGAACAGAAGCACAGGTGGTGTTCGCCTCAGTTCCTGCAGTAGCAGGGATGAACAAGGAGAGGAGAAGGAAAGCCCATCTCATCAATAGGTGGCTAAGGGATTGGTGACACCAGAGGAATTTTGGTTTTTTTGACCATGGGGCAAATTCCATCATACCTAGAATCCTCAAATCACATGGGCTTCATTTATCTAGGAACGGCAAAAGGACTAAGTTAGCAGGGCTGATCAGAAGGGCTTTAAACTAGGTTTGAAGGGGGAAGGGTTCGAAACCGGGCTCTCCAGAGATGAGCCTAAGGGTGGAAAACCTGAGTTAAGAGTGAAACTGGCAGCCCAGCTGAAGTGCCTGTACACCAATGCACGCAGCGTGGGTAACAAACAAGAGGAGCTGGAAGCCATTGTGCAGCAGGAAAGTTATGATGTAGTCACCATCACGGAAATGTGGTGGGATCACTCGCATGACTGGAGTGTTACCATGGGTGGCTACAAGCTCTTCAGAAGGGACAGGTAAGATAGGAGAGGTGGAGGGGTGGCTCTGTATGTTAGAGAGTTTCTTGATTCTGTAGAACTCAAGTTCAGTAATGATCAGAATCAGGGGGAAGGCCAACAAGGCTGGTATCCTGATGGGAGTCTGTTACAGACCACCCAATCAGGATGATGAGGGTGATGAATTATTCTACAAGCAGCTGGCAGATGTCTCAAAATCGCCAGCCCTTGTTCTCGTGGGTGACTTTAACCTGCCGGATGTCTGCTGGGAACTCCACACAGTGGAGAAGAGGTAGTCTAGGAGATTCCTAAACCATATAGAGGATAATTTCCTGCTCCAGCTGGTAAATGAGCCTACCAGGGATGAGGTCCTGCTAGACCTTCTGTTCACAAACAGAGAGGGGCTGGTGGGAGATGGGGTGGTTGGAGGGCATCTAGGGCACAGTGACCATGAAATAATACAGTTTTCAAAACTCAGGGATGTAAGGAGGGCCATCAATAAAGTCCTCTACACTGGACTTCTGGAGGGCAGTTTTTGGCCTATTCAGAAGACTGGTTCAGAGGGTACCCTGGAAAGCAATCCTTGAAATAAAAAGGGTCCAGGAGGGATGGACATGCTTCAAGAAGGAAGTCTTGAAAACACAGGAGCAGGCTGTCCCAGTGTGCCAAAAGGCAAGCTGGCTGGGAAGACAGACCAGTTTGGCTGAACAGGGAGATTTTGAAGGAAATTAGGGTAAAAAAGAGAGCCTACTGATTATGGAAAAAAGGGCTGGCTACTCAGGAACAGTTTAGCAATGTAATTAGGTCGTGTAGAAAGAAAATCAGAGAGACGAAGGCAAAATCTGAACTCAATCTTGCCACTTCTGTTAAGGATAACAAAAAGTCTTCCTACAGATACATCAATAGCAAAAGGAGGGACAAGGAAAATCTCCATTCTTTGTTGGACATGGGCAGGAACATAGTTATCAAAGATGAGGAAAAAACTGAGGTACTTAACACCTTCTTTACCTCAGTTTTCAACAGTAAGAGGGGTTGTCCTCAGGACAGCTGGCTTCTAGATCTTGAAGAACGAGATAAGAATCTGAATAGCCCCCCTGTAATCCAGGAGAAAACAGTTAGCGATCTACTGAGACTCTTGTATCCCCACAAGTCTATGGGACCAGATGGGATCCACCCAAGGGTGTTGAGGGAGCTGGCAGAAGAGCTCGACAAGCCACTCTCCATCATCTACCAACAGTCCTGGCTCACTGGGGAGGTCCCAGATGATTGGAAGTTGGTCAATGTCACACCCATCCACAAAAAGGGCCAGAAGGAGGACCTGGAAAACTACAGGCCTGACCTCAGTGCCTGGCAAGTTTATGGAGCAGATCGTCCTAAGTGCAATCCCACACCACCTATAAGATGGACAAGCGATCAGACCCAGCCAGCATGGGTTTAGGAAGGGTAGGTCCTGTCTGACCAACCTGATCTCCTTTTATGATCAGGTGACCCGCTTGGTGGATGAGGGGAAGGCTGTGGATGTGGTCTACCTGGACTTCAGCAAAGCCTTTAACACCGCCTCCCACAGCATTCGTCTGAAAAAGCTGGCAGCCCATGGCTTGGACAGGGGTGCTCTGTGCTGGGTTAGGAATTGGCTGATGGTTGGGCCAGAGAGTGGTGCATCCAGTTGGTGGCTGGTCACTAGTAGTGTCCCCCAGGGATCAGTGTTGGGCCCAGTTCTGCCTAATATCTTTATTGATGATCTGGATGAGGGGATTGAGTCCATCATCAGTAAATTTGCAGATGACACCAAGCTGGGGGGCAGTGTTGATCTGCTGGAAGGCAGGAGGGCTGTGCAGAGGGACCTGGATAGGTTGGAGAGTTGGTCTGATTCCAACAGGATGAGGTTCAACAAGGCCAAGTGCCAGTCCTGCACTTTGGTCACAACAACCCCTTACAGCGCTACAGGCTGGGCACAGAGTGGCTGGAGAGCAGCCAGGCAGAAAGGGACCTGGGAGTTTGGATTGACAGGAAGCTGAACATGAGCCAGCAGTGTGCCCAGGTGGCCAAGAAGGCCAAGGGCATCCTGGCCTGGATCAGGAACAGCATGACCAACAGGTCCAAGGAAGTGATTCTTCCCCTGTCCTCAGTGCTGGTGAGGCCACACCTGGAGTACTGTGTCCAGTTCTGGGCCCCTCAGTTCAGGAAGGATATTGAGGTGCTGGAGCAGGTCCAGAGAAGAGCAACAAGGCTGGTGAAGGGACTGGAGCACAAGTCCTATGAGGAGAGGCTGAGGGAGCTGGGGTTGTTTAGCTTGGAAAAGAGGAGGCTCAAGGAAGACCTCCTCACTCTCTACAACTCCCTGAAAGGAGGTTGTAGCCAGGTGGGGGTTGGTCTCTTCTCCCAGGCAGTTATCAGTAAGAGAAGAGGGATTGGTCTTAAGCAGTGCCAGGGGAGGTTTAGATTAGATATTGGGAAGAATTTCTTTACAGAGAGGGTAATCAGGTATTGGAAAGGGCTGCGCAGGGAACAGGTAGATTGTCCGTCCCTGGAAGTTTTTAAGAAGAGACTGGATGTGGCACTTAGTGCCATGGTCTAGTAACCATGGTCTAGTGGTAGTGGATCAAGGGTTGGACTTGATCTCTGAGGTCTTTTCCAACTCAGTTGATTCTTTGATTCTATGATTCATGTCGTCATATGGAATAATCAAAAGAAGAAAATATACATCTCAGGCACCTCTATTTCTGTTACACTGGTAAATAGTGACCACTCTCCTAAGAAAAAAAAAAAATTAATCCTAAAAAGCAAAACAGAACAAAGCAAAGCAAACTCTTACCTATTTAAATTTTAAATAGCTCCCTATATAGGATTTATATTGTTACATTTTGTGATGTCACATTTTTCTATATCAAAACAACTCAGATTATAATATATAATATTCATAAAATTTGTATGTAGTCAAATGTTATATTTACGTCTAGATTGTTAAATGAATTAATGACATGGTTCATTGAATAAATAGAAAACCAGTTTGTAAATATTTTATTTAATCTGTACCAAAACGTATTAAAACATACAGAAATAGATTTTGATTGTGTCATTAGGATAGTTTGGTGATCTGATTTTTTCACATTTATGGCATGAGAGATACATCTTTAGATCCTGGGGATAGTCATACATCTTATAATATATATAATTTTTTTTACATGGAGTTTCATTATTTGGTGGTATGATATGGAGTTTAAAGTGAAATAATGACTACAACTTTAATATCAGTATTATGGCATTTAGCTAAAAGAGACAATCACCATCATTAAGGTTTCATGACCAAATAGGTTGAAATCACTGATAATTCCTCAGAGCACAGCTTGGTAGATAACTTTTTCAGAGAATAATATGTCTTTGTTTAATGATGGTATGTCAGTATTACCAGAAAAGTGCTGAATGAAATTTAAAGTCATATGAACAAAGTTCGTGTTTTCAGCTGGTTAGGAAGACGAAAACTAGATTCAAGAAGTGAACAAATAAATGTGATTTTGATAACCAAACTGACTTTGCTGTCACCTGAAACTGGAGTGTAACGATAGCTACTCAAAATTTTCTGCCTTTCTTGAGTAATTCAATAATGCAAGTTAGTCTACATTTTTTACTTGAAGGACACAGGCACTATTTTACACATTTTTCTTGGTTTTCCATAGCCATGTTTTGAGAACATCATACATAACTGATGCCATTGCTTCGTCATTTACAAACATTCAGCTGTAGTTTATCTTGGACTAAGGATGTATGTGTTCTGAATTCTCTTACTTCCAAAGATAAAGGATAAACATGGAAATCACTAAGCTTCTGCTTTCACTATATAGAAGCTGGTATTTTCTGCTAAGTATCCTTACAACAGGTCATATTTTCAGTATTTAAAAAATAAGTGGGAAAGCAAGAAATTCTAGTAGTAAAACCATTCACCAGGGCAATGGCAATACGGAGCAACCCAGAAAACTTCAAAAACTCGGCCATTTTTCTAGTCTCTGTAAGGAAGCCGTGAGCTTCAGCAACATCAGTTCAGTTACAACCCAGTTAGATTTTGAATAGAAGATAAAAGGTGATGTCTCCAGATTATACCTCTTCCTCATGAATCACTGGAAAACAGCAACTCCTCCTAAACAGAGAGATCCAATAGGTCATTAAGAATGTACCCAAGTAGACTGAGCTTTGGAGATGACTTCATACCCCAAAGATATCTGCGCACCACACATCCCTGTCCCACAAATGTGATGATAAGGCATTTTGTTTAACTAGCTGAGATGACAGATGCATATGTGCTAATCCTGCTTGTGGAAGCAATGTATTCATGCTTTTAGTCTTTACCATAGCAGATGAGAATTTATTATAGGGAAAAACAGTTGTAATAAAAAAATTCCCTAAATTAATATATTAATTAAAAAATTTTCACTTTGTCTGAGAACTGAACATGATCTAAGGACTCTTTTTCAGCCACTCTGAGATAAAGTAAATTCACAAGTTAAATTGTTCATGATTAGGTAATGGAAGATAAGAATTCATAATCACAGGAATACTTCTGAGAAAACTTCTGGTAATTGTTTTACAAATATGATTGATTAAATAAATTCTCCAAGAAAGGATACTTGAATGAAATCCAGGGGCTATGAGATTATTGTTCTTGCTTGTAATTCTAGAAGTTAAGATATAAATATATTTGCTCTGTCAGGTTCAATGTCAGCTGTGTTCTTACTATAAAGTTGATAAAAATAACAATGGTTCTAGAAGCAACCAATATTTTTATGGGCAGAGTTTCAGAATTGTTAAATATGTTACAATACAGATGTAACCAACAACATCTAACCATGACAAAAATGGTATATAACTATATACACGCAAAACTGGTGATTTTATAGAAGTTATCAAAAATTCACCCCTAAAACCTATATTGAAATATATATTTTTATGCCACTCTAAAAATCTGAAGTAATGCAATTCATTTATTTGTAGTGTTGTTAAAATTGTCTGTTCTTAATAAACAAGCATCAATGTCAAGCACTGGAACAGGTTGCTTGGGCAAGTTATTGAGTCACCATCTCTGGGAGGTATTTAGACATGTAGACCATGTAGACATGGCACTTAGAGACATGGTTTAGTTGTGGACTTCGCATTGTTAGGTTTTTGGTTGGACTAGATGATCTTAAGGGTCTTTTTTAACCCTAAATGATTCTATGATTCAGTGAAACATAACTGATCTCTTGTGATAGATGAAGAAGCTGATTCTGTTGATTGGCTACATATAAATTTTGTACCACTGACAAGCTTATCAGTCTTCAAATAAAATAATTAGAGCTCGTGAATAAAATAATAGGGGGGATGGGATAATAGCTCTGCCTTTATCAGCTACCACTCTTCTCTCTAGTTTAAGTGTGAGAAGTTCTAAAAATGGCATGGGAAACATGCCTTCCTTATGAATTGCTCATCATGATTAAAGAGCACATGCAGCTATCCGCAGATCAAAACATAAGCAACAGCACTGAATTCCTCTGTAACAACACCACCGCTTCTCTTCCAATGTCAGAATCATAGAATAACCAGAGTTGGAAGGAAGCTAAAAGGATCATCAAAATCCAACTCCTAGCCCTGCACAGGACAGCCCAAAGAGTCACATCATGTTCCTGAATGTGTTGTGCAAACGTTACTTGAACTCTGTCAGGCTTGGTGCTGTGACCACTTCCCTGGGGAGCCTATTCCAGTAGTCAACCACCCTTTGGGTGAAGAAACTTCTCCTAATATCTAACCTAAACCTGACTTGACACAGCTGCATGTTATTGCCTAAGGTCCTGTCACTGGTCACAAGAGAGATTAGTGCCTGCCTCTTTTCTTCTCCTCATGAGGAAGCTGCAGACTGACATGGCCTCTCCCCTCAGTCTCCTCTAAGCTGAACAAGCCAAATGACCTCAACTGTTTCTCATATGTCTTCCTCTCTAGACTCCTCACCATCTTCGTGGCCCTCCTTTGGACACTTTCTAACAGCTTTATATCCTTCTTATACTGTGGTGCCCAAAACTGCACACAATATTTCAGGTGAGACCACACCAGTGTAGAGCAGAGTGGGACAATCCCCTCCCTTGCCCAGCTGGTGATGCCTTGCCTGATGCCCCCCAGGACACAGTTGGCCCTCCTGGCTGCCAGGGCACTGCTGACTCATATTCAATTTGCCATCAACCAGGACCCCCAGGTCCCTTTCTGCAGGGCTGCTCTCCAGCTTCTCATTCCCCTGTCTGTACATTCAGAGTTGCCTACAATTCAAAAAGTAAAAAAAATCCAAGTGGAAATATATTGAAGGATTGAGGTTCATACGAATGAAAGTGTGTATACAATGCATTTATGCAGTGGGTTATAATTTCAGAGAGTTCATGCCTATACTTTCTTGGGTCTAATTGTGTACGTGAAAATACTATAAAGCAAAGACATCTCTGGAGAACCTAGACTACCCCAAACAACACTAGTGGAAAAAAAATACAAGACCAAAAGCAGAACAGAGAAGTACAATTAAGAAAGAACTTCCATGCTCCTTATTATCCTTAGCATTGGACAGTTATGTAGAACAAGGTAGTAATGAGAAAGTTCTGTAATTATTAGTTTTCTGCTGTGTAATGGGCAGAGAAAATTGAAAATTCATTGTTAATAAATGCATAGTGCATTTATCACAGAAATACAGAGGTTCATTTTTTCTGTGCCATGTAGTTGCACAAAAAAAGACACTGTATTTGGTATTTTCAATTCAAATGAAAATCTCACTTCAATTTAGAAAAAAGTTTACTTCAAAATAATGATTATTCAAAATTAAATGAAGAAGTTTGCTCCAGGCCTTGAGAATATAACAGGAAAAGTATTTTGTTTAAGCTTTTCTGTTCTCTAGGAAAACCTGTAACAGTCATAAAGACTTAACCACATTGTTGATGAGCAACAAACTGCTTTACTAGATCTTTACACTATCAATATATCATTATATCTAAGATAACATTGTTCCTTAATTGTTTCCTGGCATATCTTGGAGGCTTTGTAAAATTTTCATAAACTTCATTAAGGTTCATTAAGATATATGGAACACAGTAGATGTTATGATTTAATTTCCTAAAGAGTTTGTGCATTGGTTCACTTCTCTTCCTTTTTTTTATGCTTATTTGCTTTTTCTCCTCCCAGTCCCATCTGTTGATCACACTGTAGCATCACCCTAAGAAAATTATTTCTTCATGGAGTTTTACTTCAATTCCAGTTGGGATTTCCTTTACACTGAAATACTTGTATCTGTGAAAACATTTCCAGATATTTTTGCAAAGCTAATTTAAACTTCAAGAAAGAGCAGCACTCACTACAGATACAGGTCTTCATCTTTCGTCTTCGATTTTGGGGTATCATACTGAAAATTATTTTTGCAAAAGTAAATCTAATGTAATTCTTCTCCTGCTCTGAAAGAAAATGATAATTGAATGAATATATAAATTCATCTGCATGTAGGCATACTCTCATTCCAAATCACTGATATTACACTGTCAATCTAAATTAGGGCACCAGAGATTAAAGTTAGGTGATTTTGTTTCACTTTCTCACAGCATTAGAAATGGCAGATGCAGGATTATTAGCATACAGAACTAATCTGTTCCCTCAAATGTCCATGAAGAGGATAGAAAGGCCATATTTAAATAACACAAAATAGCAGAAAAGATAGATTGTGTTTTTGATAAAATCTGAAAAAAACCTTGGAATTTTGATTATGATAATGACAGCATAATAATTTAGATTTCTGTTGTGGTTTTTTTTTCTCAACATTTTTATAAGTTATGTCATTTAAATCACCAAACCAATTAGTCATTCATAGGCAAATTAGCCAGTCTGCCCACTGACAAATTTAGGGGGACATTCTTAGACCTATAACTCAGTTCATGGGATGCTTTTCAACAGAAAAATATTTAGTGCACTTTTATGTAATTTCTCATCCATTTTATTAGAAGCAGACTTAGTAAACAACTACCTACTTTGTATAACATACCACGAAAAACAGAAGCAATTGTAATAATAATAATATGACAGGAGGAAATATAAATATATGATATGGTTACTATTATAAAATCTCACACAACTTTCAGTATAACATATAGTAAGCCTTTAAGATAGTTGTCCAGAAATTTCAGTTTTAAAAAACAACTGATTTAGGATGGTGAGAAATGTCTGCAAAATTAAAAGGCCACTTCAACCCCTGGAATAACATTTGGCACAACTTTAGAAATTGGATGGGTTTGGAAGTTTTCTGATTAAAGAAGATTTCCTGAATCATGTGCTATCCATCTCTTCCAATTTTTTGTGCTGATACATCCTTATTTCTACAGTATCACTTTTTTCCCCATCCGGACTTCCAAAGTGTGCAAGCTCACTCTACATCAAAATTTTAGTATATAATCATTGCAACAATGTAAAACTTCAGCTTTTCATTACAAGACTTGAGATCTGGCTTCTGATAATTAGTTAATCAACTGAATTATTATATAATAATTAATTAAACAAATACTTATATAACTACATTCATTTGAGGATTGTCCTGAAAAGTATTTGTTTATTACTCTGTGATGCTTAAGTAAGATGAAGGAGATTGTAGTTAAAACTAGGAAAGTTACTAACCAGAATATGACAGCAGAGCACATCCTCTGGAGAGGATTTTATTATGAAGCACTTCAGAAGACTTATCATCCCACTACATCCCCTGTACTGCTCCTCATTCATTATTATAAAGTTCAGAATCTGCAGCCCTAAATTACTAAATAAAAGCGATTGTGGGTCTCTCTCCGTGTATTGACAGCTGTTGTTACAGGGAACTGACAGTCATATAAGCAAAGCATATAGCAATAGAAACCACTGTATGCTTTTCTAGGTTCGTGATGTCTTCATACCGTGTCTGATGTATCCACTTCAACAGATTCAATTAAAAAAAACCAAAACAGCACCCAAACAACAACAAATAAAATCAGAAAAAAAAACCAAAGGGAAAAAAGATAACATAGTTTTCTTTTATAGAATCCTGTGATAATAATTAACCAAATTAATCTAACCAAGCTACCAGTAACCTGAGTGAATATTTACTTGAAAGTATATTCATGTTAATAATTTTACTAAATTGTGACTATAATTTACATGTCACTCAAGAACAGGAAGTTAAAATTTTCATTAAATAATTTGCAATAAAATATTATTATTGATATTTTCACATTAGTTTTACTTTGTAGAGAGGAGAAAGATAATTTCGTACTTGAGCTCTTGGTGTGGCAAATATTAATTTGATGGTTAATTTGAAATCAATGGGGATCCTTATATTAATAAAACACTTACATGCACAGACATTTCTAGGATCAGTCAGACAGAGAGATCAGATAAAGAGGCTTTGGTGCACAGATGGTATCCAGCCCAGGTCAAACCACCACAAACTGTTAACCCAGCAACACTGTTTTCATCATTAAGTAGTGTCTTCCAAGTGCCACATCTACAAGCTTTTTGAATACTGTCAGGGATGGCAATTCCACCAATTTGCTGAGCAGCCTGTTCCAATGCCTGACTAGCCTTTCAGTGAAGAATTTTTCCCTAATATCTAATCTAAACTTTCACTGGTGCAACTTAAGGCCATTTCCTCTTGTCCTGTCACTAATTTCCTGGGAGAAAAGGTCAACCCCTAGCTGGCTACAGCCTCCTTTCAGGTAGTTGTAGAGAGTCATAAGGTCTCCCCTGAGCCTCCTTTTCTCCAGGCTAAACACTCCCAGCTCCCTCAGGTGCTCCTCATAGCATTTGTGCTCCAGCCTCTTCACCATCTCTGTTGCCCTTCTCTGGACAAACTCCAGCACCTCAGTGTCTTTTTTGTACAGAAAACCCAAAACCAAACACAGGATTTGAAGTGCAGCCTCACCAGTGCCCAGGACAGAGGGATGGTCGCTACCCTGGACCTGCTGGCCACACTGTTTCTGATCTAAGCCAAGATGCCACTGGCCTTCTTGGCCACCTGGGCATGCTCTGGCTCATGTTCAGCTGCTGTCAACCAGCACCCCCAGGTCCTTTTCTGATGGGTAGATTTCCAGTCACTCTTCCCAAAGCCTATAGCACTGAATGGGGTAGTTGTGACCCAAGCGCATAGAATGGGTCTGCAACTCAAAAAAATCAGATCTTGATGACTCCAAAGATAATATGAATGAGTCACATCAGAAAGTGGTAAATATATATCCATTTCAGAAAAGTGAAAATAGTAAAGATTATACTTCGTTATCGCATGATGTTATACGAACAGTGGCAGAGTTAATGGTGTGGCAGCATCCTCTATAAAACTACTTTACTTCAATATGTATGTAGAATTCTTTCCACTCAGTGCTTTCTGTTTCATGAATTCTTGCCTGTTGCATCTCTAATGGGAAGGGATGGTAATCTGTTCTAGACACACTGACTTTAATTTGTCTCTATTGTGTCATTCTAGTCTCTTTCTTTCAGATGAGGAACTTGTATAATGCAGGAGCAATCATAGCTTATTTTATAAAACAGGTTTTACACAAAAAGGCTTTACAATTGTTGTTTGATCTGAGTAGTAGAAGGGGAGTGTGATTAAAAGAGAGAAAGGAATAAATCTTTGCAAAACATAATAGAACCTAAAAGAGGAAAGAGTCAGATCACGGAAATTTGCACTTCCAACCCAGCTAGTGAGGACCCAGAGAGGTCAAAGTCATCTGAAATGTAAATTGCTCCTGCTATAATTGTTTTAATAGAAAGCTATCTGATGTCCAACAGCTCCAAGAAGAGGTATAAGTGGAATATCATAATAATAGGAAAAAAAGGGATCAGCAACAACCCCCCAAAAAAATGCAATGAAGAGGGGAGTTTGGGAAAACAGAAGAAAAAATACTGAAGAGAGTATAGAATCCACTTTTAAAAGGGTATTTTGAAATTATGCCACTCAATAGATTTCAAAGGTGCAAATACAAAATGTCATTTTGAAAATTTTATGTAGACTGAAGTCTCAGTTAATCATAAACTTTTATCACAAATATATAAATTTATAAAATATAAAATGTTTAATAAAGAAATTGACATCTCTAGCTAACAAAAATAATAAAGCTACCTTTATTTAGACATCTTTAGCACAATAGTTCCTCTGTATTGACTGAAACCATAGCATTTAGGCTATAAGTCAAACTACTGCATTAAGGTATCACATGTAAGCTAATCTATATCTTAATAAGCATTTACCTATTGTATGATTTACTCAATTCTTGAAAAGCTAAAAGAACAATGCAATTTTTAATCAACTGGAGAGCTAGCTTATTACTAGAATGACAATCATATCTCCATACCTGTTTCATCTGAGTAACTAATTGTATGATATTCTTTCACTTCATTATAGTCAGAAAGTCTTGCCACAGATACATTTTTTTATATCACTGGTATAATATTTTTCTTGTTTTATTGGACTCTTCTAAAAGACTGCCAACCAAAATCATTCTGAGATAAAGGCAGTTTCTAAGTATTGACTAAGCTATATTAGACAATATAAATATGTACATTTCTTAAACTGCAGTAAAATGGTTTATTTTATCACAGCTGGCATTTTTTTATATGTGAGAACACATAGTGACATAGTAATAAAAAGTGAAACATGACAGTGGCAAAAGAAAGAATTCACTTCTATATTGCTTGATGTTCCATTGGTAATAAAACAGTTGGGCACACCAATAATTTTCTAATAATGGCACATCTGTACAGCTAACATATTCTCAACTCCTTAATTAAGTTAAATGATGCTTTTCTTACAATTATGATCTTTTAAGTATATGTGACATTTGTTGATTTTTTTTTATAATGGTTAAATAGATCAGTAGTACAGTAAGCGAAATCCTTAGAAAAAGGTAATGTAATTTCATCAATAGAGTTGTTTTTTGGGTTTTTTTTATTCCTTTATGAAAGGAATAGATGAATTCATGCATAATGCATTTGAATCATCAATTTTATTGCTGATGCATATAAAGATAGGAAGGGTTTGCTAGGAAATAGGTCACTGTCTGAAGGATCAAGAAACCTATATTTGAAGTGACTCAAGACTGCTGCTGACCTGCTTTGCAATTTGAAAGTCACTTTCCTTCTCTTCCCTTCCCTTCAGTTTCTCTTGTCACTTGGGCAAGCTTCTGCTGCCGAAGGTAAAGTCATTTCAGACTCCCTAGAGTACTTCTCTTGGATTGCAAAAGGACATGATTTGACAAGATTTGGGTGAATTCTGCCAGTTCCGTGCTGATATCTTAGATGTACTGTCATGCCTTAATGGCATCTGTGTTAAGGCAATAGCACTGAGCCCTGGTTTTCTTTGCAAATCTTGTGTACTGCTACAGCAGTATATGTACATGACAAATAGCAGGACATATTCAGTAGCTGTTCTGGCAGGAAATAGTAAAAATCATAAGGATACAGAAAGGCTTTTAATAAATTAAAAGTGGTTTGTTCTGATAAGCATTTGTGCACAGTAGTTTCCTCTTGCCTGTTAATAATGTCTTGCAGTCAGAGATTCATACCCAAAAGAAGGGCTATTGTCTCAGAAAATATTAATTATTTATTAACAAAGTGGCAGATAACAACTAACTTCCAGAAATCAAAGTTTTCTTGAAGAAAAGAAAGGCAGAAGAGAAGGACCCGGGATTTTTCTATATGAAGGAGATTTTTGTCTTTTTTTCCTGTGACCAACTTGTTTCATAAAAATAAAATCAGAAAAATGCTTTATCTAGGCAATTTTTAAAGTGAGAATTACTCAGTATTTAGCAAGCAGTCTCACTTGAAATCTGTGTTTCTTTTGAAGCAGACATCCTGCTCTGTGTGTCCTCACCAGGACCTTATTATTATATCATCGCTCATTTTTTCTTAGGGGACGGTTTCACTCACAAACTATTGGTTCTTTTACTAAATATAAACTGTCACTATTCTCTCACTGTATGTTTAGGAAAAAACCCCTTTTTTTTTCCCTCTCACATTGATTCTCCTGTATGCAAATCCATTGATATCTTCATCTACAGAATTTATCACAGAGGGAAAATACTATATATCAATATAGACATGCTTTTTTCTTGCAGATCATGTATGTGACATTTAAGTTTGGGAGAATCATAAAGCAAAGCTGAACAGTTCTGCCAGACTGAAGACTTACAAGGTGATACTTCTGCTCTGGGAAAAGTCATAGAAGCACATCTATTAACACGTATGCAAAGAGAGAACAAATAATCCTTCCAAAATTATTTATGAGTTTTTTCTTTGAAAAAGAAGCTATGCTAGAAGCTTAGCCTCATGCAATTGGAATTGCATTTGCTTATTCCATATCTCTGAATTATAATCTCAAATAAATATAGAATAAAACCAAAATCTTGCAATACTAGGCAGAATCTCTAGGAGGGCTCTCAACTCATTTCTTGATATTGATTGTGAATACTGAAGGAGCTGCTTTCCTTTCCATATCGTAGTGACTTACTGGCACAGCAGTCAGGATTGATCTCTAATTTATTTTAGCTTCCATCTAAAAAGACAGTCTAAGTACAGCAGAAGCTTACTTAAATAAACCTTCATATGGACGACATTAATTCCTAGAATTGTTCTAGCACACGTTTGAGTTATGTCAGGAACACTTTACTCTTTTTGTGTTTGTGAACTGTGTAAGACCTGAGATAGGGGACCCCTGGTGGCCTAGTGGTTAGCATGCAGGACTCTCACCTCTGCGACCCAGGTTCGAATCCCAGCCAGTCCCCCGGGCAGATGGAGCCCGTTAGCCCTGTGAGGCCATCCATCTATGAGAAGGTCACTCTAAACAAACCTACGTCCTGAGGACTTCACTGCCATTGTCCAAGCTCGCTTGGCCCCGGCAGATGAACCTTAGGATTAAAGGGTGGGCTCAGTTCAGCGCATGCTGTGTCTCACCTAAAAAATCCATTGCGCAGGCTGGAAAGGTAAAAAGACCTTTCCCCAAATCTTCGTTCACGAAGACTGGCCATTATTAAGACCTGAGATAGCATGAAGCTATTGTCATGAGTAGACTTGATTCCAGTAGATTTTAGTGGTTAATTAGTTAAGCTAATCAACATCTCAGAAATTCAGAACCAGAGACCATACAACTGCATATCATGCGTTCATAGTTGCACTTTTACAGTATACTTTTCTCATGCAAATTTGTCAAACAATGATTACACAAAGTAATCAGCTCAATTGATACATTTTTAATTTTTTCCTTTAGATTCTGAACTTACAAAGATTAAAAGACAAATTTTAACTTTAAACACAAATGGATGATTAATCTATTAATTTTTTTCTGCACTGTCATTTAAGTTACATCATCAGACAACTGATAAATGTCCCCTAAGTGCATAAAAGCAGTAAGTGATTAGCAACACAAACTGTTGATGAGAATAGCAGGGAATGAGGAAAATAAACAGTTGAATATTCAGTTGAAATATTCAGTTGAATAACAAAGAATACAGAGATGATAATTGGAGGTGGGAAGGAAAAATCCTTTTAACTGGTAATCATGATCATGAATACCTGGTTTTATGCATAAGAAGAAAACAAGAGCACCTACATTTACATAGATTCTTCTAATATAAGCAGATTTCTTACTGCTGTAGAATTCCTAGTGATAATTCTATACAGTGGAAGAAAACTGGAAAAGCTATTTTTGCTCTATACAGAAAGGATTCAGAACCAAAAATATTAAGGACTTTTGCCTGTCAGTCTCAGAAAGATAAGAAGAAAACAGTCACCAACAAAAGAGATTCTTTAAGAATACATCCTGAAAAATAACTCTTTTACAAAAGAGGTGGTAGTACATAGATAAAGTGAAACCACAGTTAGAGAAACATGAAATTGGTTGCAATGATTTTCTCATCAAAATTTTTCAATAGGCTATGGTTAAAATAGAAATACATACTGAGAGGATTCACAGAATGACAGAATGGTTGAGGCTGGATTGGATTTCTGGAGGTCATATGGTGCACAGCCACCTCCAGCTGGTTTCCTGGGATAGGCTTTCATATCCATATGGCTTTTCTATATCCCCGAGGAGGGAGACTCCACGACCACTCTGGGCAACCTGTGCCAATGCTCAGGTTATGGTCACAGTAAAAAAAGTTTACTAATTCTCAGAGAGAACCTCCTGTGCTTCAAGTTGTGCCAGTTGCCTCTGGGCACCACTGAAAAGAGCCTGCCTTCGTTTAGATCTCAACACCCTTAGTAGCAGTAAAATGATGCATAAGCATGTAGTTTATTCACTTATCTAGTGAAAGCAGCATTTCTTCATATGTGTGCGGTTTTCACGGTTTAACCCCAGCCAGCAACTAACCTCCACACAACCACTCACTCACTTTACCCCCATGGGATGGGGGAGAGAATCAAAAGAGTTAAAGTGAAAGAAGTTGTGGGTTGAGGTACAAACAATTTAATAGGTAAGGCAAAAGCCACACACACAAGTAAAGCAAAACAAGGAATTCATTCACTGTTTCCCAAGGGCAGGCGGGTGTTTAGGTATTCCTAGGAAAGCAGAGCTCCCTCATGTGTAACAGTGACTTGGGAAGACAAACACTGTCACTTTAAAATTCCTCTTTCTTCCTTCTGTCCCCAGCTTTATGTGCAGACCATGAAGACATATGACCTGGAATATATCTGTAATCAGTTGGGATCAGCTGTCCTGGCTGTGTCCACTCCCAACTCCTTGAGCACCCACAACCTGCTCTCTGGTGAGGTGAAGAAAAGGCCTTGTCTCTATGCAAGACCTGCTCAGCAGTTACCAAAACACGTTACAACGTTGTGTTCAGAGCAAATCCAAAGCACAACCCCACACTGTGAAAAAAATTTGTTCTACTACCCACCCAAAACTAGCCCACACAGTATATGTTTTCTGCACTGTATATATACAGAGATTTTTGAAAGAAAATCACTAGTGGCTGCTAGCAAAGGCATGAGTAGTTTGATTTGGTGGATCTTTAGATTGATTGCAACTGTATGCTTTTGTAGTGGGTTGGTTTTTTGGATTTTTTAGGCCTCCCTTAGCAACGGGGTCAGAAATCTAAGGAAGTATTCCATATCATCCCTTAACGTAACACCACATATAAAAGGTGCAGATAAGAGGCCTTCGCTCTCCTCTCTTCCAGTGGCTGAAGGCGACGGGTCTCTCCGTAGATGGGCTTTGCTTGTATAGGCCAGGGCCTGCTGCTCAGACCTGCCGTTATCTCCGTTCCATTCGGGAGGCGTGGAGAGTTAGTTCTGCTGTCTCGTTCAGGGAAGTATTTAATTCATTTTTGTATTTATTTGCTAGCTCTCTATTAATGGATATATTTGGAGGACATTTGTTTTTAGGGTTTTTTTATCCCTTTTTCCCCCTCCCTTTTCCTTTTTTCCCCCTCGAGAGCTCTCCATTGTATATAATATATTCAAATTGCATATATAATTGTAAATATATGTTATATATATATATTTGATATAATCCTGTTTTGTTCAGACTTTTTTCAGGTTTTTTTCTGTGGTTTGTTTTTTTTCCCTCACTTGGGGAGAGCAGGAGGGAGGAGGAGACAGCTTGGACTTGGCAGGAGAGCCAGGCCAAACTGATACAGCTTTCTACTGTTCAGTTCTAATTAAAGTTTTCTTTAATAGATTATTGAGCTGTTAATCCCTGTTAGAAATAAGAATGAAAACTTTTATTATACTAGAACTACTTTTCTTTTTGTTTGTTTTGATTTCCTTTTATGAGTCAAGGTTACCTATAGGCCTTTGAAAAATCTTCATGTGAAAACAAGGAAATAAATAATAATAAAATAGCAACCAAAAAAACCCCTATAAGCTCAGTGAAAAGAATGTGAACTTGGGATGTAGAAACCTTAAATGACACTCAGATGAAAACATATGTGTTGTTATAAACTGAAATTGTCAACAAAAGACAATTAATAGTCTGGAGTTAACATGAAGTTAAAAATCAAGGTTCTTTATCTAAAAACTGTAAGTCTGGATTTTAACTATCCCTAAAAAATGCTCTGAGTGTGTTAGACAATACTAAATTGAGTATAAGTTTCCCCCAGAAATTTCAATACTGTTGATATTTGTATGTTTTTCTGTAAAGTTTTAGTGTTGGTGTCTTATAGCAATAATAATTATCACCTAGTGTAATTACTGACATCACTGGCAAATTATCCTTATTTCACAAAGACTACAATTTCATCTGTGTGATTGATATGAAAATGTTGTATTTAAATACTACAAATGAATCTTGTGTTTTCTGCATAGATATGTTATATTAGCCTGACCATTACAATTCAGTTTCCACAGTATGTAAATAGTGATGCAGTGTGTAAAGACATTAGATTATGAGATTATACACATTTATTTAGTGATTATCTTCTTTGCTTCTTTTGGAATAGTATGTTGACATAAAATGAGCATTCTTTTGTTTCACTTTGAAGATAAAACTAAAAACTTTCAAAACTAATTAATTTTAGAAAATTAAAAATTATCATGCTAAGGTTGGATTACATTTGTTGGGATTTTTTTTCTTTTTATCATTCTGTAAAATAAAGTTATAGTATAAGAACTTTATAATGAAGTGTCAAAACTATTTGATCTTTGGAATTAATAAAGAGCTTTTTTTTTTTTGCCAAGTACATTGAAATTGACTAGCTAAGAAATTCAGAACAGGGTTTGTAAAACATGTATTTTGTTTCTTGAATATAACAACAAAGCTGGACTTGGACATAATACGATGTTGTCTTGTTAATTCTTTGAAAAGAAGGTTCTTCAACCCCAGTAATGGATAAAATAGCTCAGCACAAAATGCTCACACTCAACTCTTAAAGAGAGACATAAAATATCATAGGCTATGCACAAATTTTAAAGGAGTAAATTAGTTTGTTGCAGTACTGAATGCAGCTGAGCACACAGTAAGAACCAGAAATCTGAGAAGAAACAGAATTCCTCAAGATGACAACAGAGACATACGCCCTTTTCATATGTCTAGCTTGTCTAACTAGGTAGACATTATGTCATTCCACAACTCCACTATAAGTGTATTTGAAATTTGAAAGAACATTGTTTCAATAGAATATCATTAAGTGTAAAAAAAAAGAGATGTGATGAAATAATTTACTGCTAGTTTTCCTCCTTCTGTAATTAAAAATACTGTTTATTAATTAACAATTTTAGAGCACTACTAACAAAAATGTAGTCAGACATTGCAACATAATTCAAGTTAACAAAAAAAATCAATTGATTAAAAATTCAATATATCAAAAGTTCACTTGATTAAAAAGAAGTAAACGTGAATGAATGCCTGTTTAAGTGACATTGTACTGACTACTAATAGAAGAATAATAACCACCATAATGACTTCTACTTTATTTCATCTTGCAACCATTTGCAAATATTTCTAGCTAGGATCTGTAGAATATTGAAAAGATGTTCTACTTTAATGAGATATCAATCTTTGAGGAGGTGTCTACAACAGACAGATAGCTAAATGGTAAAGGATCTGGCAAGGCATCAGGCATTTGCTTGAATTTTGTTAATCATTCTTAAACCTTTAAGTATAATATATGTTGTGTATTTATTAAGTTGTCAGCTTTTAATGGGACCATTTAAATTTGCTTAATAAAATTTCTACTACTAATAGTTGTTGCAGTGGGTTGACCCTGACCAGATGCCAGGTACCCACTAAAGCCACTCTCTCACTCTCCCTCTGCAACTGGACAGAGAAGAGGAAAAACAAAAATAACTAAGGATTCATGAGTTGAGATAAGAGCTGGGAGAGGTCACTTACTGATTACCTTCACAGGCAAAACAAGACTCAAAGTGGGGATAGTACTTAAATTTATTACTAATAGGATAAGAGTCAAAGAGTGAGAAATAAAACAGTCTTAAAAACACCTTCTCCCCACCGCTTCTTCCATGTTCTCCCTCCTCCCCCCTAGCGGTGCAGGGGGATGGGAATGGGGGTTACGGTCAGTTGTTGTTTCTGCTGCTGCTCAGAGAGAGGAGTCCTTCCCCTGCTCCCATGGGGTCCCTCCCACAGGAGACAGTCCTTGATGGACCTCTCCAGCTTGAGTCCATCCCTTGGGCAGCAGTTCTTCCCAAACTGCTGTCCCGTGGGTCACTCCTTCATGGAGTGCAGTCCTTCACAAATGAGCTGTACCAACATGGGTCCCCCACAGGGGCCACAGGTCCTACCAGGGAAAAAACCTGCTCCAGTGTGGGCTTCCCTCTCCACGGGCTGCAGGTCTTCAGCAGGACTGTGCTCCATCTTGAGCCTCCCACGGGGTCACAGCCCCCTTCATGCATCCACCTGCTCCAGCATGGGCTCCTTCTTGGGCTGCAGGTGGGTCTCTGCACACCAATGGTCCTCCATGGGCCGCAGGGGCACAGCTGCTCTACCATGGTCCGCACCACGGGCTGCAGGGGCCTCAGCTCCGGCGCCTGGAGCACCTCCTGCCCCTCCTTCTGCACTGACCTTGGTGTGTACCTTGTTGTTCCCATATTCTCACTCTGCTCTTCCCTGGCTGGAATTCCTCCTGTGCTACAATCTTCTGTTCTTGACTATGTTATCACAGAGGCGTTACTGTTACTCCTGATTGGCTTGGCCGTGGCAGCGGCAGGAAGTCCATCCTGAAGCTGTCTGGCCTTGGCTCCACCAGACAGAGGAAGCTTCTAGCAGTTTCTAACAGAAACCACCCCTGTAGCCCCCACGGCTACCAAAACCAAGCCACAGAAACCAACTACATTTGTATGCAACAATTTGATAAAATACTGCTAAGTCATTGGGCTACATTTTTAATTCCCCTTTTATCTACCAGTTAAAAAAACTAAGAATTAAAAAGTTCAATATTAACAAATTTCATGCATCATCTGTAGTATATCTCTCCATCTACTGCTGTTTGTAATAGAAATGTTGGTTAATACTAGCATGAAATAGAAGAGGTACGAGGTAATTTAAACATGAAAATTTGCACAAAGGTACTTCAGGTTTGACTTGGCCACTGAAATTCTAATCTACATGTTAATGAGAGAAGGCTAAATGACAGCAAGTTCTGCAGCTAAGGGGAAACTTAATAAAAACAAAAAAAACCACTTCTCTGGGTTACACTTATTAAGGTTGTGGATAGAAAAGGAGAACAGCTGTAATTCTATGCAATAGAGTATTAAAATTTTTATTGTTCAATAATTTCAATGTTTGAAAAGACAATCATGTAAAAACTTTCAAGGTTTCAGTTTTCCAACTTCCTAAATTAGGAAGTCAAGTTTTTAACAATAAATAGTAACCATAACCCTAAAATAGATATTTTAGGTTGGAGTAAATGTTTTCTGCCTATTGACCAAGAAGAAAACCTCTAATGTGAATCGATTTTTTTTAATATATTTATTTATTTATTTTTAATAGATGTGCACTTAATTAAATTTCAACTGAAATAACAGCTTTCTAGAAACACCAAAGAAAACCTTCAGGACAAGTCATGACTTCAACTATTTTCAGTCAAAGTATTTCTTAAAATTAGGACTTATTTATGGAGTTAAATTTGTGCGCATCTGATGATTTTTGCAGTTTTTTCACAGCACTGTGAAAAATATTATTTAAAAAAAAAAGAATCACCAGTATTGTACCTCTGTATTTCAGGTGCATGATCCAATTTGTGTCACATGAGAATGCAGGCATATTTGTTCTTCCCCATTCCTGTGATGTGAAGCCAGTACTACAGTGTGCTCTTTGCATTAATTATTCTGCATAATAAATAATGGCCAGTCTTCGCGAACGAAGATTTTGGGAAAGGTCTTTTACCTTTCCAGCCTGCGCAATGGATTTTTTTTTTAGGTGAGACTCAGCTTGCGCTGAACTGAGCCCACCCTTTAATCCTAAGGTTCATCTGCGGGGGCCAAGCAAGCTTGGACAATGGCAGTGAGGTCCTCAGGACGTAGGTTTGTTTAGAGTGACCTTCTCATTAGATGGATGGCCTCACAGGGCTAACGAGTTCCATCTGCCTGGGGGACCGGGGAATCGAACCTGGGTCGCAGCAGTGAGAGTGCCGCATCCTAACCACTAGGCCACCAGGGGTCCCTTTATTCTGCATGAACCATACATAAATACACACACACTGATTTAGAAATAGAAGGAAGGATGTTTTGTTCAGCTGAATTGGTAACATGAATTGATATGTTAAAAATAATGTTATAGAAATTTGGGAGGCACTGGCAATCCAAGGGACTTCCCAAAACTCTGTCACCACCTCCATTGAGATTAATACATATCACTTTTCTCCATCTACGACTGCAATGTTTTAAGGTTCAGTAATTTCTAAAGTTTCTCGGATGCTTATCTCATATTTTCACATGAGTAAATCAGGGGACAGTTTTGCTACAAGTATACCTAGAAACATTTAAATTCACCTTCCAGAGTTCCCCTGCAGTTCTGATCTCTTTGGCTTCAGCTTTCTGCCATGTTCCCATGAAATTGACGTATATGCTATTAGTATGCTCTTAATAGTGATTTTTCCATTTTTTTTCAGAAAAACATTGTGTTTATGTTTTAAAAATCAAGAATTTGATAGTGTTTCTTGTATTTTTGTTGTGTGAAAATGTTCATAGATTTCATAGAATCATACAATCATAGAATGGCTTGGGTTAGAAGGGATGTTAAAAAGTCATCTAGTCTAACAACTCTGCTGTTGGCAGGGACACCTTCCACTAGAACAGGTTGCTCAGAAACCAACCCAACATGACTTTGAATGTTTCCAGAGATGGGGCATTGACAATTTCTCTAGGCAACTGCTGTCAGTGTTTTAGCACCCACACTAATGAAGTTCTTTACGTCTTTTCTGAATCTACCCTCTTTCAGTTTAAATCCATTACTCCTTGTACTGTCACTCCATACCCTATGAAAATGTTTGTTCCCAACTGGAGTGAGTCCAGAGAAGGACAATGGAGATGGAGAAGGATCTAGAGAATAAGTACTATGAGGAGCAGCTGAGTGAGCTGGGGGTGTTTAGTCTGGAGAAAAGGAGGCTCAGGGTGGACTTTATCACTCTCTACAACTACCTGAAAAAAAGCTGTAGCCAGGTGGTGATTGGTCTTTTCTCCCAGACAACTAACGACAAGACAAAAGGATATACCCTCAAGCTGTGTAGGGGAGGTTTGGGTTGGACAGCATGAGGAATTTCTTCACATTTTTAAACATTGGAAAGGGCTTCCCAAGGAAGGTGGTGGAGTCACTGTCCCTGTAAGTGTTCAAGAAATGACTGGAGGTGGCACTCAGTGCTCTGGTGTAGCTGACAAAGTGACGATCAGTCAAAAGTTGAACTATGTGATCTCACAGGTCTTTTCCAAACTAAATGATTCTGTGATTCTCTGATCTTTCTTATAAACACCCTTCAAATATTGAAAAGATGAAAAAAGTCTCCTCGCTGTCATAGTTTGAGATTGCCCCCCCCCCCCGAGAGCCAGGGGCTCAAAGGTAATTGGGTGTCAGGGCAGTGTTCCCTGGAGGGCCAATCACCGCTTCTTTTGTTCGCTCCTGCTGAAAAATCATATATACACAGCCACCGGAAGCTGTTGGCATATTTTTGTTGGTGTCTGCTGCGTGTAGGTGTAGAAGGCCAGGGGGTGGCTGGGCTCCTTCTTTCCCCCCACCCCGGCGGGGAAGGGGAGCCCTGCAGCCCCACCAACTCTGCCCAGGCCAGAGTTAGAGACAGCATTGGAGTGAGTGAGTGTTTGTGAGGGACATGACTCACAAAACTACTGATAAGTGAGGAGAGAGAGGTAGGCCTTGTGGCCAGGCTCTCTTCTTCACCCCCCTTTGCAGCCAGGCTGCAGAAGGGGGCTGTTTTCCCCTTTCACTGTTTAAGTGGGAGTGGATGCAAGGCTTAGTATTGAAGCTGAGCCAAGAGACAGGCGGAGGAGGCTTGGTTGCCAGGAGAAACAGTTGTGATTTGTTGCAACTGTTGGAAAAACTTCAGGCAAGAAATTGGAGATGGGCCAAAGGATTCAGGAGTTGCCCTGCCGAGGGTTTGACCGGGGGCAGCCGAAAACTAACTTAGAGGAATGAAGATTCCAAACGCCTACTGTGATAAGCTACAGCAGCAGCGAACCAAGGTATGAGACTGAGAGAGAGATATCACACAGCAGAAATGACACAGGACCGAGGAGAAAGGACTCAAAGCTACCTTCTTGGACTTCAGCAAACAGCTGAAGTTTGGTGAGGGAGTGTTCAAGGGCCCCGAACACGCCCACGAGAGAGAGACTGGTTACCTATCAGCCTCGAAAGGCTTTTCCTGGACTAAAGTTAAAGGGAGGGGCTTAAAAGGACTGATAGAAATGTGAGATAGATAGATAGATATAGTTGCTTTTAGTTTGTACAGTATATTTATTTGTGTAAATAAATGTATATACTTCCCCTTACCCCTACAGAAGCTTCTGGCCTGAAAATTTTCTCTTCGGTTTTGGGATAAATTGTGGGAAGGGGTGGGGGGAAGTCTGGAAATTGGATTTTTGGATTTCTAATGTGGCTCAAACTGCCACATTGCAGAATGCTGTTTTCCAGGCTGAGCAATCCCAACACCCTGAGCCTTTCTTGATAGGAAAGATTATTTCTGTCGTCCTCCTCTGGACTCGATCCAACAGGTCTGTATGTTTTCTCTTCGGAGGACTCCAGAGGTGCATGCAGCACTGCAGGTGGGGTCTCACAAGAGCAGAGTAGAGGAGCAGAATCCCTTCTGTTGACCTGCTGCCACACTGCTTTGGATGCAGTACACAATGCGGTTGACTTCTTAGGATGTGAGCACACATTTCCAGCTCATGTCCAGCTTGTCATGCTCCTATACCCCCAAGTTCTTCTCCATAGGATTGCTCTCAACCCCTACATCCCCCACCCTGTACTGAAACCAGCAGTTGCCACGATCTCTTGCACTTGGCCTTATTGAATCTCATCAGTTTAGCATGGGTCCAGTTCTTGAGCTTTTCCAGGTCCCTTTGGATGGCATTCCATCCTTCAGGTGTGTGAACCTCACTACTCAGCTTGATATCATCTGCAAATTTGCTGATGTTGCACTCAATCCTACTAATAATGGCCAGTCTTCACGAACAAAGATTTTAGGAAAGGTCTTTTACCTTTCCAGCCTGCGCAATGGATTTTTTTAGGTGAGACACAGCATGCGCTGAACTGAGCCCACCCTTTAATCCTAAGGTTCATCTGCCGGAGCCAAGCAAGCTTGGACAATGGCAGTGAGGTCCTCAGGACGTAGGTTTGTTTAGAGTGACCTTCTCATAGATGGATGGCCTCACAGGGCTAACGAACTCCATCTGCCCGGGGGACCGGGGAATCGAACCTGGGTCGCAGCGGTGAGAGTGCCACATCCTAACCACTAGGCCACCAGGGGTCAATCCTACTACCTGTGGCATTAATGACATTAATAAACAGTACACGTCTGAGTACAGATCACAGAAACACCACACATCACTGATCTTCATCCGGACACCAAGCTGTTGATCACTACCCTCTGGATGTGACCACCCAACCAATTCGTTATCCACTGAAGAGTCTACCCATCAAATCCATGTCTCCTCAATTTGGAGATAAGGATGTTGTGGGGACTTACACTTACAGATGGCCAGATAGATGACATACACAGCCCTTCCCTTGTCCACTGATGTAGTCACTCCATCAGAGAAAGCCATTACATTGGTCAGGCAGGATTTACCCTTGTTGAATCCATGTTGGCTGTCCTGAATCATCTCCCTGCCCTCTATGTGCCATAGCACAGCTTTTAGGAGGATCTGTTCCACGAACTTCCCAAGCACAGAGGCAAGGCTGATAGGTCAGTAATTTCAAGGATCCTCTTTTCTCCCTTTTTTATAAACGAAAGCAACCTTTGCACCCCTTTCTAGATAAAGAGATACTTCACCTTTTCTGCTGTAATACGTACCTGTTTTCAAAATGCCACAGTATTTCACAGAACTGTAGAAATCATGCCACACAATTTCTTTGGTTTTAACAAAATTTACATAGCTAGTCTATTTGTTTTAATAAATTATGTAAAAGAATTTAAAACAATCTGTCTGTAACAGTGAGAGAGACAAAATTCTCCACTATTTAGTTTTTATTAGTCTACATCTAAAATATGGAAAAAACAAATAGTGGCAAACATAATTTCCTGTGTTTGAACATTATATTTCTTCTGACTCTGAAATATTTTCCAGTTTTATTTATGGTTTGTATTAATAGAGAACAAAGAACAGTGTTTACAGAGCCATTGTACTGTCTACTCTTTTATATGGATCCGAATCATGGGTCAATTACCGCCACCACCTGCGACTCTCAGAACGCATCAATGCTGTCTCCATACAATCCTAAATATCCACTGGTCAGATTACGTGACTAATGCATCTGTTCTAGAACAGGCAGCAGTTACAAGTATTGAGGCCATGTTGCTGAGAACACAGCTGCGTTGGGCAGGACACGTCTCAAGGATGAAGGACCACCGCCTCCCTAAGATCGTGCTTTATGGTGAACATGCCACTGGCAGCCGCAAGAGAGGAGCCCTGAAGAGGAGATACAAGGACTCCCTGAAACAATATCTCAGCTTTGGCCACATTGATCATCATCACTGGTCTACTCTGACATCCAATCGGGAGACATGGAGACACTCTATATGTAACTCTGCAGCTTCTTTTGAGAACACACGCAGAATCATTCTTGAGGAGAAAAGACAATGCAGAAAGAATTGTGTCTTGCCAATACTGCCTAAGGAAACCTTCTGCTGTGCCTTTTGCAACTGGACTTGTCTATCTCTCATTGGCCTTTTCAGTCATCAGCGCACTTGTAGCAAGTGTGGATAGAATCCTTCTCAAATCTTCGTTCACGAAGCCAAGCCATGATGATGAATGATAAAAATATCTATTTATTACCAGCAAGTCTTGGTTTGACTCTCTTGCATTCTTCAAAGAAGTTAGAGAGAAAAGAGAGATCCCCATCCAGGGCAGTTTATGCAATGAAGCTCTGAAGAAAGCTCTGAAGAGAACAGAACATGGTCCCCGTTTCTTGAGTGAGGCATATACATGTATGAACACTCACCATATTTTGAAATTAAATTCTCAAAATATGTTTATGATTAGACCAGTGCTATTAGAGGCTTAGGAAGTGGCTGTGATGGTTAGTAAAAAGCACATAAATCATCAAGCAGTCTTCTAATTGCCCCGAATGTCAGAAGACATTTAAATTTTTTAATGGGTCTGGAAGGCCTGATCTGAACTATGAAAGTATGTGAAGCCAATTCACATATGCAGTTAGAATAATACTCTCCTTAACAGCATTTAAGGGTATCTTAGTCTGGTACAATTTTTCCAATATGAAACCCCAGGCATAGCTATGTAATTGAGCTCATTTTTAGACCTTTTTTTTCTATTACAACCTTGGTAATACATAACTGACAAGATTAATTCGGATATTCGTGAGTAATGTCTGAATGCAGGATAGGCCCATGGATACTGAACTTGTCTATTATAAGATTTATCTGAATGGAGACAGTGAGAAAAAATATTGATTGCCATAGCATCAGCTAAAGTACTAACCGAAAATAATCCCCTTCTTTCACCTCACTTACATTTTTGATTCAGAGAGTAAATGGAAGGGTGGAAAATAAAGACTGCCAAATAAATACAGGCCTAATGTACATATATATCTGTGTGCTAAATTTAATATTCCATAAGCCACATGGAAATTAAATATTGATATTAGGATGAATTAATTTCTAATAGTTCAGTCTTTAAAGAGCATATTTTAGAATACTTAATTTGCATTTATCAATGAGCACAACATGAGTTAAATCACAAAAAGTCATATCTTCAATACATGTTTTAAAAGTTGGCTGAAGTATTGAGAACCAAATGTAACACCCATAATCCAGCGGTTGAAAAAGATATGCCATCTGTCTTCAAAACAATGGGAAAAGAAGCTGTGTGTTTCTTTTGTAATAGTCAGACTATATATATGGCTTTATCAGCCTGTAAATTAAGAAAAAAAGTCTTTTGTGAGATTAATATTTCCTGTACAATTACTATAGTGTGGTTAAGAAATATAATGAAGAATTAGGTTCATACAAAGTAGATTTGGGCATGCTCCTACAAAATACAAGCTGAATCTTAAAGCAATTCTTATTAAGAATACTTTAGGGCACTTTTTTCCTCCATTCAGAGAGATGATTACATAGACAAAATTGTACCCTGAATTTATTTCATCCACATTGTCCATGATTTAAGAGTTATCTTCATAAAGTGTTTGAAATCTGTGAGATAAAAATGTTGTCTACAGTAATGAAGAACATGGCCTGGTAGAAGTGCATCTGAAAGTGAGAGAATTCATGCTAATTGTTCACACTGTGTGCATTTTGGATATGTGGGGCTTTTGATTGCATGGTTGTTTTTCTTTTGTAGCTTCTTTACTTTGCTATTCTGGACCAAATACTTGTTAGTCATGAGGGAGCACCAGATCTTACAGTTTATTTGCTTACAGGCTCAAACCAGGTCCTGTCCTCCCAGCCTCACTTGCGATGTGAAACAGAAGTATGACTGCACATAAGCAGGAGAATCATGGCAAATGCACACTCCTGGGCCAAGCTGAAATGTTTATATAGAAGCACTATCAGCACACCATCTCATCCAAGTTTTGACATGGAAATAGGTTGTCTTGAATGCCAGTAAAATGGACAATAGATTCACATTTTTCGTAGTGCGCTAGATTCTCCAAACAACATTAGTGGTTACATTTTTATCTCTGTGTACCAAGGATTTCAAGAATTTTAGAGAAGCATAAATTCTTACTCAAATGTCAGCTGATTATTATAGACAGGTCTCAGAATGCATTTGTCAGCCTGCTTCTTTATTCCCCCTGTTACAGCTGCCAAAACCAGTAGACAGCTGAAGGGAAATAGCTGAAGCTCAGTAGCATTAGTCACAATCCCAAAGAAAATGTGTTACTGAAATCACACTCTTTTCACCTTTTGTGTTTCTCTTCAGCACTTTGATTTCCCCAACAAATAAAAAAGCAGATTTGGCCCCATCAGATATATATAGTTACTTTAAATGCTTTCATTGTTATGCTTTTATACTACACTTGTTTTTAGCTGTACTAGTTTAACATGAATGGAATACTTAACAGTTTTCACTCACTTTGCCCACAGTATCACAACTCTTTGTTCCTACATGTGTGTACAGTGTGAGTTGAGAGTCATGGTATTACTTTCTTATTGCTCTGAGAGAAATGAATGTCACTATCTTCATAACATGCAGTATGGCTGTCTTGAACTGCCTTATTTTGGACTGTTATCTGTTGCACGTTAGTGAACTTTCCATTAAAAAATAGTGTAAAATTCTGGACTGTGTTTCATTTTTATGAGACAAAGGATCACATCAGGAGAGCTCTGTTTTGTCTTTTTTTTCTGAACACTCTTACATTATATTAGATATTATTGTAACATTTGTAGCTTTATATCTGCGAAGATGAACCTAGGTGTATACTAATGGAGAGTGCAGATAGAACACCAAGCAAAAAAGAGGACACCACATATAAGGAACTAATAAATTCCTGGGATGATCCATTCATGTTTTATGTAGAATAGAAGTTGACTTATTCTGTTCTGCTCTTTCCACAAGTCTGCCAAATCCCAAATGACAGAGGCAATTGCAAGAGAACAAAGATCGTTTATTTTCCTCAAGATTTTTCTTTTTATTGCTAGGATTAGAATTAAAAAATGGTTCCTTTGCTTTAGTTATGCAAGCCTATTTCTTTAAACAGTACTTTTAGAATTGTTTGCAAATTAAACTCTCTTTTTGTTCAGAAGACATACTTGTTCTCAGGAACTTGATTTGACTGTTGCATTAAACCTATCAAAATGTTGCTTGCATACTCTTACATCTGCAGGTACTGACTTTTGAAAAGAACTTTCCTGAATGCAGCCTTATGCTGACAGCAAAATAATAACAGAGGAATAGTTATTGGATAATTGTTTAGTTTGCACAACCTTATGTAAGAAATGTCACTATACCTACGTGGACCTCTTCTGGGGTCTCTGGTGTTCTCTGGTGGCAGTTTGGGGAGGTGCCCCTTATTCAGTTTTAAGCAAAGTTCAGTTCAGGAAGTACAGAACTCCAGACTGAGTGCCAAAGAATATGTGATTTGTATCTCGGTGTCACATCTTCTCAGACAATTGTCAAGCAGATTGTAAAATACAAAAGCTTCCCAGAAACTTTGAGCGACATCTGCTTAACACACTTCGTAGCATCTTTTTACATTCAAAAGAGAGGTTAAAGGTGAGAATAATTCTGTCAGACTTCATCAGCAGCAGAGATGAAAGCAAGGGACAGGGACAGAGATTTCTGCTTAAAGACAAAAGGACAAGAGGAAAGGATCTCAAGATATGGCAGGGAAGGTTCAGGTTGGACAACAGGAAGAATTTCTTGATGGAATGGATTGTCAAGCTTTGGAACTGGCTGCCCAGTGAGGTGGTGGAGTTACCATCCCTGGAGGTGTTCGAGAAACAACTGGATATGGCACTTGGGCTATGGTCCAGTTGCTGTGGTGCTGTTTGGTCAAAGGTTAGACTCTATGGTCCAATCTAAATGATGCCGTGATACTGTGATTATTTTTTAGTATTGCCATTTCTTTTCTCCATTTTTTATGAGTTGTAGTGTTCATAATTGATATTCAAGACATTTTGTCTTCACCCTTGCTTAAAAAAATTTAAAAAAAAATTATGTGACCTCTTTTGCTATTATCTGAAGCTTTAATACCTTCTATGTAGTTTTCCATTAGTTGAAAGTAGGTTTAGACAGCTGGACCCATGTATTTCAGTCAATTACTGGCTTTTATCTTGCTGTTATCATAAAAGGCCAGTTCTTTCTTAAATTGGTCAATTAAGTTCATGGAAATAAATAGAGAAGAGTGTACAATTTCTTAACAACACTGTCAGGATTATCCTGGCACTGAAGAAGAAACCGTCATAGACTTTCTTAATGAACAGAAGTAGCTTTCATCAAAGTAGATATTGTTTTTCTGGTTTTTTTTTTTTCTTTCCTTTGGTCACAATTCAGAGTTAACTACACAGCAATTGAGCATTTGAAAGCTTTTAAAATATCCACAATGCATTTAAAGTACAGCTCTCTGTTTTTACTTAACTGTTCCATTTGTTTCAGTTTTTATAAAGCACATTATAAAATCAATTGAAGAAGTCATTTTCAGTTGAAAAGAAGCAGACTACAGGTTCATTTTTTATCAGGAGATAATGTGATAGAAGAAACAAGCAGACGGAATAAATCAATCAAAGGGAAATTATTCCAAAGCACAGAGGAAAGTTAGAACAATGAATGCAAGAATTAAAGAGATATTAAAGTGACAGAAGGTACTATAAGGAGTAGAAAAATCCTATTCCATTCACTCGAGAAGCCTGGAAACTACAAAAAGGTCCTTTGAAATAACAGAAGATAATGACTGGACCCACTTCTTAGGAAAGTCTGCTACATCCCTGGGGCCCAGTTGAAAGACATGACAAAAAAGCTTCCTAACCTTATACAGCCCTTGGATTATTATCTATTATTGATTTCTCATGTGGGCAGAGAAAGTTGCAGTAAGAAATCCAAGGGCAATCAAGAGAGACTTCAGGGCCTTGGAACAATTAGTTAAGGGATCAGAAATACAATAACGTTCTCTAAACTGTCAGTTGCAAGGAATGATGTTAGAAGAAATATGGAGACCAAGCAGATCAATACCTGCTTCCATGACTGTTGTCACAGGCAAAATTTTGAGGTTTTTGATCATGGAACAGTCTACACAACACCAGGCTTACTGGTGACAGACAGGGTATACCTGTGTCGAAGGAATAAAGGATCTTTGTGCAGGATGTATCAGGGTTCATTGAAAGAGCTTTAAAGTAGATTTGAAAGGGATAAAATCAATCTCATTAGAGATAAGCCTGGGGGTGGCACATCAGTGTTTGAGGTCTGCTGTTATGGTCCCCTGGTATGCTCCGCAATGTGTTGAGAACACTGGAGCACATTTGAAATGTCCCCTTACTAACACACACAACAGCTTGGCCATCTCAGGGAAGGCAGGGGATGAAGATACACACAGCAGCAAAGACACAAGTGTTGTTGACCTATTAGAAACCATAGAAACACCGGAGAACAGTTACATAGGAATGAGGGTTTCTCCCCCCAGAAATGTGGCAGGATTAATAGCGCAGCCAAAATGCATCTAGAAGAATGAACACAGTGTGAACAGCAAACAGCAGGAGTTGGAAGCTGTTGTGCAGCTGGAAAACAATGATGCATTTACAATAATTAAAACATGGTGAAATAGCTAACACAACTGGAGAGCTGCAATGCATTGGCTATAAACATTTCAGAAGGGATAGGCAAAGGATGGGTGTAGGGGGTAACCCTGTATGTTAGGGAGGTTTTTGATTGTCTACAGCTTGACAATGGCAGTGGAAATATAGAGCGTTTATGGATAAGAATCAGGGTAAAGGCCAACAAGGCAAATATCATGGTGTGAATCTGTTATAGACCACTGTGGCAGTTTGAGCCACGTTAGAAATCTAAAAATCCAGTTTTGGTGCTTGTGAGTCTCTTCCCTCACTGCACACACTCAAAATGCTGCCTCTAACTCTGCTCTGGCCTAGACAGCTGGGGGGGGGGGGCGCAGGGCTCCCCTCTCCCCCCCGGAGGGGGAAGAAGGAGCCCAGCCACCCCCTGGCCTTCCACACCTACACGCAGCAGACACCAACAGCCCAAGTGCCAACACAGAACTCTTGCCAACCACTTCCGGTGCTGTGAATATATGAATTTTGAGCAGAAGCGAACAACATGAGTGGTGATTGGCTCTTCAGGGAACACTGCTCTGGCACCCAATCACCTCTGAGTCCCCCTCTTCTCAAGGGGGGGCCAATCTCAAACCATGACAACCACTCAACCAGGATGAAGAGAGAGGTGAAACATAAGCAGTTGGAAGAAGCCTCATGACCACTACTCTTTGTTCTCATTGAGGATTTCTACTTACCAGATGTATGCTGGAGACAAAACAGTCTAGGATGTTCCTGGAATGTGTGAAAGATAACTTCCTGACATAGCTGGAGAGGGAGCTAATTAGGGAAGGCACCCAACTGGACCTGCTGTTTGTGAACAGAGAAAACTTGTGGGTGATGTGATGGTTGGGGGCCACCTTTCTTCACTGAAAGGCTGCTCAAGCATTGGAACAGGTTGCCCAGGGAAGTGGTTAAGTCATCATCCCTGAAGGTATTTAAAAGACATGTAGACATGACATTGGTGCAACAGCTTTTCAGCTTTGCAGCTTTTCTGTAGCTCTGAGAGTTATCAATATATTTCATTAAATTTTTCTGTTACCTTCTAACTATGGAAAATCTTTGATGGGAAAATTCTAACATTCTTTAATGTGTTCTTGTTCTCTTGTTTCTTTCTTCCTTAAAATAGGAATTATTAAAATACTGATATTTTAACAGAAGAAACTCAAAGGTAACATATGTTGTACTATAGCTTATGCATTTCATATTCCATACTATAAGTATGGAAGAGTCTATGTCCAACTCAGGAAAACACAACTCTGTGCTTCCACTATGGACAATAATACCTGGAAATAAGCTAGGCAGAGCAGCATACTCACAGGACAGAGCAACAAAATAATTCAAAGGTGTCTTAAATCCATTGAGACACGCTACTACTCCTTCAGCCAGGGAACTGTACTTTGGATTTAAGAAGTTTTCAGCACCCTTGGTGAGAGTAAATAATGTTAGCATTTCTGGAATGCCATAACAGAATTTTTTTCCAATATGTTCTAGCACTTCATAAATGTCAACAATTCCATTTAGGGACAGTTAAAATTATATTTGAAATTAAAGTGAGTATTATTCACAAGCCACAGAATAATTCACTTGACTCTTTTTGTCCCTTTATTCAGTTCTGCAATGAAAATATCTTGTAGGAAATCTTGCATTATTTTAATATATTGTTTATGACAGCTCACACCTTCTCTGATGCAAGTTGATGGAGGAAGAAGGCATTAGGTTCTCTGCATGGAGAGCCCAGAGCCATGAGGCAGTGAGGGGGTGAGTACCAGCAAATGGAGAGAGGCACCACAGAGACACATGAAAAGTATACTTTGCAGTCTAAAAATTAAGCATGATGCTATTATTCATGGCTGTAAGTGATGTATTGCAGGGATCTTGTGTGAATTATAAAAATAAACTATGCAGTTAGATGAATTCTTGCAGTTTTATAAATCAGGGGATCAGGATACTGGCAGAGTGGTCAGAACTGGGAGAAGGCAGAAAGTTATATTTTTCTCTCCTACCGTCCCATTCATCACATTACGAGCCTGAATCTACTTCCATTTTACTCTCTTTTTTAAGAAGACATTATCTTAAAAAGTTTGCACATTGTCTTTAGCTGAGGATGACTGACACCAAGTCCTTGATCTCAGCTTGTGCATCAAATGTCTGCTTATGATGCATAATATTAAACCAAAGGAAAAGGACTACAGAAATACAGGTAAATGGTTTTTAATTAATACACAGAATATTAATGTGCTTCCTAAGTATAAATAAATGCTTACTATTGACCATGGAGCTCATTTTTCTTGCACCTACACAAGTTGTTCTGCAACTGGTAGACATGTCATAAATTAGAATACTCCCTTCATAAGGCCAGAAAATAAATTACAATTTTCTCACTAATCCTTCTACAATGCCACAGAAATATACTTGACCTATTAAGGAGACGTAATGTCATGACGTAGGGAAAAGTACAATTTTGATATAGGGTCAAAAAGCGTGAAAGAAAGTAATGACACTTCATAAAGTTGACTAGTCATCCAAAACTGAGAGGTATCAGACCACTAAACTTGAGAAATTAGCAGTAACATATTTTCCTCTCTGTAAACAGACTTGCCAGTTTAGCATTGGCTATAATTTCTTAAGGAAATTTGCTTCCAAACCAGTAACACAACAGAAGAGTTACATAAGTGAGAAATAAAAAAGAAAAATCAAAACAAACACAACAAACCCCTAAACAAACAGAAATTGGAGCATTTTCCCCCACTCATTTAAAATATAAAATGTCTTATTCCAGCTCACCCTATAGTTTCCATTGAGAATTTGCACCTCATTTCTTATAAATGCAGAACAACTGTTGAAAGATGATGTGCAGTCACCTGCTGATTACACTCCCACTGCAATGCTTGTGTTTATTTTTACTAACAGAATGTGCTTCACTTAGTAAGAAACAAGCAATTTGGTTCCTCACTGAAAAAAAGAATGCTTCTGTTTCAGTGTTATTGTCTTATTTAAAGGTACAGGCAGGGAAATATGTTGAATGTCTTCCCTTTGTGTTTCAGTGGTTGTAACATTTCTGCCTTTCCTAGTAACCCAGTTTTACAACTGCAGATACACACAGATAGGAAACCGTGTGTTTTTTCATAGTCCTTAAACTTTTCTTTTCTTGTGTTGTTATGTCTCAATCTGTGATATAAAATGTCAAATCTAAACATTATAAATTGTAATACTTAACCATCATAAGAATCAGAAGCCTGAATATCTAGAGTTTTTTGTAACATAAACTACTCTGCTATAAATATTAGGTCTATTATTCTCAGATAGTTGGAACACTTCAATTTTCAGTTAATATTTTTTTTCCCGAAATCAATTCAGGAGCTCTTCATTATAGCCCAGTAAGAGACAGTTTCATTGAGGAAAAAGTATGTCTGTGTTTGACAGGTTAAATCTAGAAATCCATACTCTTGTGTGAAGTTTACTCCTGTCAGTACCACCCAGCTCTGTTATAAAAGTTGTCTCCCATAGGTACTCCAGATAACAGACACACGTTCTCCTCTGCTTGCTACCTGTACGTTGTTTAAACCTCTTATTTATCCAACTAGGGAGTATTAGCTCAAATGGAACTAATACTTGCTTCCTTGACAGTGTAGTCTCATAAGTGGTGGTTGAAATAGTGAAATAGCAATGTAACACATAAATTCCAGGTTTAAGGCTTGGGTTTGAAGAGAGCCACAGAAACAAGGTGTAAAGACTTGCACTGCTGCACTGAAACTCATATGGGATTGTGACAGACCAAGATCTGTACAAGTCCCTGTGTAGCTCCTGTGGAGGGGAACACTGCAACAAATAAATTGTGATAAATGTATGACTTTTTATGCTGTGAATATAGAAACTAATACGTTTTAATATTTGCCTACACCATAAAAAATATTAGGTAGCTAGCATCTTCCTCTAGGTGTTTTTGTTGCTTTAAATTTTCCGATATTAATATAAGATTGCTGATCAGGATACTAATAAATGTCCTGTGCCTAGAATGTTCATAAAATATTTTTGATATAATGAATTTTATCATAAACCCTATGTCAATATGCAGACATTAAGAGAGGTTTGTTCAACCTTTAAAAAAATAGGACAGCATAAGGAAAGTCTAATTAGTACACTGATGTTCTAAAATATAGTAATCTCTAAAGGAAATTAGTATCTTAACATACAACAATGTGTAATATTAAATGAAGTAACTGAAACTCACTCAGAACTTCCTCAATGCTAACAACTCTTTATAAAGACACTTTATATATTCTACTCCTGGACGAACAATATGGGTTATAAAAAAGAAAGGTTTTCGGTTCTATTGTTTGTTTTTCAATGATTGTCAGAAATTTATTTTTATATCAACCTTAAATCACTGAAAGAGCATTACCATATATGACATCCCCATTTTGTTAGGCAATACTTCCAAACAGTGAGACGTAAGGGTATTAAGTCTCCCCAAATTAAGAGTTATCACAGAAAAAAGACTACCATAGTTTTGTAGTTTACTTTTAGTCTACTTTTTTAAAAATAATATTTGTCTTATAAAAAAGATAAATTATTTAAAAATTCATAGTTTTCTATAACTTATTCCCAACTCCAAATTCCCTATTAGCCACAGTTTTCTAGAAATGAAATTAATTTCCATAGCAACCAGCTGTCACATCACCAAATAATAGCTCAAAGGGAACTGGCAAACGAAATCAAAATCCTTTATTTGGGTACTCTTACTTCATTAAGCAGGGTAAGGAAGGAGAAAAATAAGAAGGGGGAAAAAAACAAAGAAAGAAAAAGAACTTTTATCACCATCATTCAGACTTATTTCTTCATTCATTCTTTTTTTTCAGTACTTACTATAAATAGTCACCAAGGATTGTGGTGTCTTAATGCTACATTCTCTTTCCTTCAGTTGCTAAAAGAGGATAGGATAATGATCAGGACTTTCACGCATTTAGAAATTGAAAACAGAAATTGACATATAGATTATTTGCATATTTTGCACCATTCTTTGCTGCACCATGCTACCAAAATCACTAATAACATTGTTACCTGAGTCACTAAGCTTCAAATTAAATTTATGTTCCATTCCTAAAAAACAGAAAATGCACTTGCATTCATATGCCATGTTGTAGGGAACATGTCCCGAGGTGCAACAGGTAGGCACCGAAGCTAGGGGACATGCGCAGAGCCAGACCCTCCTATTGGTTAAGAGTCACGTGGGATCAAGGTATAAAAAGGCGCGCGTTGTTTGAATAAAGCTCTTAGTTTACCACCTCACAGAGAGCGTGCGATGATTTCTTTATTATATAAAGGCAGCCTGCCACGTGCATGCTACATATGGCACCCCAGAGGGGACCGAATCTACATTAGATCAGATATTTTAAAACCTGTACCAGGTATTACCAGTAGGTCTCCAGTTATCACTTTAGTTTTATAAAGTGGGAGTCCTTTTACTGAAAAAAACCTAGACGTCTGTAAACATTGCCTTGGGGGAGACCAAGGAACGAAGTTTAGTGAGCTCAAAAAAGATAGGTTAGTGCACAGAAACAGGAAGAAAGAAGAAAAAGAAACCTAATGGCGGGCAGCGGACACCGGAGTCGGGGACCAGCAGACGGGAGTGGACAGCGAAACAGCGAAGCTGAGTGAGTTATTAGCTTGCAGCCCCCAGCCCCTGTCAAAGGGGGCTCGGAGCTGCGGTGCTTTATCTCGCGAGCTGCTTCTGGGAACTCTACGGCTAAAAGCAGTGGAGACCCAGGCAGTAGCAGCTGAGCCGCCCCGCGCCGCCACCCCGGAGCCCCGGGGACCCCAGGACCACGTCTGCCGCCCCGCCGCCCCACCCTCTCCCCCGCGCACGTCTCTCAAGACTGCTGCCAGCTGCGGGACCGGCGCCTGGTGCCTGTCGACCCGGCAAAAAGCCCCAGTTGCAGCTGCCGGGGAAGCAACAGCACCACGCACGTGCGCTGGTCGCCCTGCCCGCCACCGCAGGGACCTATAACGGTCACGCCGGGTCTGCCCGGCGAACCGAGCCAGCGCCGCCTCACCACCGCCCACGCCGCCCGCCGCCCCTGCAAGCGTTCTCTGCCCCTTCCTCCAGCCCCGCCCCCCGCCCACAAGCCACGCGGGACAGGGGAAGCTACACCGAACGCCCGCAGCCCCCGGACCCACCTCGCCTAGCGAGCCCCCGCAACCACCTTCTGCCGATCCACGCATGCCTGTAGCCACCGCGTGAAGCCTCAGCGTAGAGGAAAAACCCCCCCGCGGCGCCCAGCAAACCGCGGGACACCCGGAGCCGCTCCCCACCAACCCCCGGCCGTCTGTAAGGACTGCGCCGACCCTTAAAATCGGGAAAAACCGCCGAAAGCCGCCGCGAACCCACAGAGAACCTGTTGCCGCTTTTGCCGCTTTTGCCGCCGTTTCCCCGCCACAGCCGCTGCGCCGAGCCGCCGCGGAGAGGAGAAGGACCCCGCGCACTGCCGCCACAGCCACTGCCGCAGCACCCCGAGCCTGCCGCGCCGCTGTTTGCAGCCACCGCCGCTGAGCCGGGAAACCAGCCGACCGGAACCAGCAGCCAGCAACTACACAGAACTTCTACCCGCGCGCATCCAAACCGCCGCGAAAAGGTAAACTGAAGAACTTTTTCCTCACCGCAATTTCAAAAGACACAGATTCACCACACACAGCCCATGAAAGGACAACACAAGAGCATAACACCCATAAGCACCCCCCCAATAATACTACTCGCAGTAGCCGCCCAACTTTTAGGCATAGGGACACAAACGCCCAAAGTCTGGCGGGGGGGGAAAGGGAGATGTTCGTGAATTGAGCACTGAGTCAGAAGCCCAGAGCCAAAGGCACACGAGCCGATGGGAGGGGACGGAGCCTGAGATGCGAGATCCCCACTCATGGGACCATCGCAGAGGGCTCCGTCACGGTGACCGGGGGGGCAAGCCAGCAGAATCGCCTCCCCGTCCCGCGAATGACCGCCGGCCACGTGGTACCTCATGGGCGTCGCCATCTTGCCCATCAAGTGGCCCGGGTACTGAACTGTCTCTTCCGGTCCCTGAGCCGCCCCACCCCACCCATAGGCACAAGGGGGGAGGTAGCCCCGCCCCCTCGCCGCTTCAGACACCCGCCCACACCCCCCCACCGGCAACCGAGGCTGCCGCAGCCACGGGGAGGGGGGGAGGGGGGGAGGAGGAGGAGGGACTACCAGTAGTTCCGTCGGGAACAGCGAGGAGGCAAACAGGGCAAAGTCGGATAACAGGTGGGAACAAAACAGGGGTAAGGCAATTCGACTGGGCAGCCTGAAGGATAATCAGGCATACTCAAATGAATTTAGCCAAAGCCACGCCCCTCAGCCTGAGCCCCTGCACGGAGCTATTCAGAGGCTGAGGCATTTGGTAAGAGTTAGTGGCATATCCCTAAATGATGCCTGCGGGTATCCGAAAGCATTGAATTCCATCCATTTTTCCACCTCACATGACACAGAACACATGTGCACTGCTTATCTGACTTTCGGGAGAACCGTGCCAATAACACACCAAACACCCCAACTGGTATAACAGTAAATCCATTGACTGGAGAAGGGAGACACAGCACAGAAGGTGCCCAATTAAATCACTCCCGAGAAAAATACAAAGTAACAATCAAACAGGCGCTGAGAGCCATGAGAAGGCTTCTCACCACAGACAAAAACAGCAACCTGCCCAGCACAAGAGCGTTACAAAGTTGTGCTGAACCAAACTCACAACATTTAAATCGGCTGCGGACTGCTTTGCACAGGCAAATTGAATACAATGAGGCCAGAGAGATGCTGTATAAGCAGTTGGCTTCTGATAAGGTGAGCACAAGCTGTGAAAAGGCTTTGCAAACCCTCTCTGGAGGGGTTGAACACAGCACCCCTGAGCTGGTTCAACCTTACCAAGGAATTGGCTCTGAGGAGCACCAATCTGCCTCTCTAGCTGCGCCCCTAGAAGCCCAGCTAGGAATACGAAAAGAGGCCAGACTCAGAGCAAGTGGTGTCAGGTGCAGTAGCACTGACCACTTCCAAGGAGATTATATCTGGAGACCCCTTTGCAGCAATGCCCCAAAGTATCCTAATGGCAAGGAATGGGCTGAGTTACACCCAGGGTGCCGAGGGCGAAACAAGTGCGTTGCTGCCAGCATCGCCCTGCTTGTTGCCGTCCTGCTTGCCGCCTTCTGTGCCACAGGCCTTCATGTGCCAGAGAGGAAGCAGCTCAAAGCAAGCCCCAAAGTGACAACAAACAGCCTAGACAATGCCCTTATATACTGCACACCCAAGAAAGGTGACAGATGGAGAATGCTGCCAGACTCTAGAGCAGTAAGCGCAGTCATAAAGCATGTAGGAGCACAGCAGCAAGGACTGCCTTTACTCAATGTGCTCCCAACGAGTTGGCCGCTATTGGTAACTGATTTAAAGACTTGTTCCTCTACCACCTTCCTACACCCTGAGGATGTTCCAAGGCTTGCCTGTCCCATCATGGCCTTGTGCATGGCCCGTGCAAGTATATTGCTGGGCTCTCTGTCCTCAGGGGATGCAAATAGCCAAGCAAGATATCAGACAACCACGATACACCCTTATACAGGTAGCATACCAATGAGCATGGCCACAGGAAATGAACTGCCATTTACCCTTACTGCTCTAATCCAAAATGTCCAAGGCAGGGTTACAGCTTGCAGCAGAAGAAATTCAGCAGTCGTTACCCTGGACTTTCCTTGGACAAGAATTCACGCAGCAAAAAGATTCTCCACAACTGCTGCAGCTCAAGGTAAAAAACACTTTATATTTACACGAGTTGCAAAGCTTCAAGGGGCCACAAACCGGTTAAGGCCTATTTTAGGCATAACCACAGAGGAGCTACACCCTCTGCTTCAGCTGCCAAAGGGAGACTCCAGTCCAATGTCTAACAGGCTACTGATACCGGAAGCCAAAAGAGTGTTAGACATTTGTACCAAGGCAATAGAGAGAGGGATAGGCAGAGGGAGAAATCCTGAACTACAGATCTGCCTGACCCTCATTCCCAGCAGGTATCAACTATTAGCAGCCTTGTTACCGTGGGATCAGACTGAAAAAGACCCACTGCAACTTCTAAAGTGGCTAGTTTTGCCCCATGTACCATCTAACACTGTGTGGACTGTTAATGAGATGTATGCAAAGCTTGTCATTCAAGGCAGAGAAAGACTGCAAAACTGGAAGGAGGGGACTCTGCCTTTACCACCATCTACATGCCAGCTCTGAAGGACAATTTGGATAGGATGCCAGCTGAGGACGCAAGGTTCCGAGCTGCCTTAGCAAGCTTTCATGGTAAAACTTTAATGCATCTCTCAAAACACAGGTTGTGGGCAAAGACAACTAATCTACCTTCAAAAGCCACGACCAGATGCAAACACGGACCAGTGAAAGGCTTCAGGGCCTTCACACCTGCATCTGGAAACAGCATAAAAGGCTGTAATAACTCAGGTAAAATCCTGCTACAAAACAAGGGAAGGACAGACGCAGACCACGAACCACAGCTGTGCAGGTTCTGGAAATGACCTCGTCTGTATTGTCTTGGGAAAGTTTATTAAGCGATCTTTGAATGTTATAACTGATTTCTGTTATGTTGCAAGTTGATGCCCCATCTTGAAGGTTTGTTTATTTGAGATATCCTAGTGCTTACTTGTTAATTGAAATGCGTTCTGTTTGGTTTCTTGTGAATTACAGAAGGTTTGGATTTTCATACACATGCATACAAGGTAACACAATGACAGGTAAGGGCCAACAACTGATAAAGAACTAAGTGACTGACAAAATAACAACATTTAACATCATATCTAAGGTCTTGAAACAAGCGAAATTGTCTAGTTCATTTTTCCATCAGAACGCAAGATCCTTAAACAGACAATTCAAATAACATTCAATTAGCTCAAGACTCCATCATGTCACGCCCAAACCGTCAAAAAATCACAACAATGCCATCTCAGAATGCATTAACCCCACATGGTTAATTGTAAATGAGATGAAGCAAACAAATACCACACACATCTCTGAATTGGACATATTATAATATGTACATGTAACAATAGGTATATACCAGCACCACGTAACCTACACAACACCCACTGCAGAAAAGGCCAAAAGTGTGAGACACTTTGGCTTAGTTGCCCAGCAACTCTTGGTCCATAATATTCACAGTAAAGCAGCTATATCTCCTATCAAATAGGAAAATTCTTATGTCACAAGTGTTCCACACTCACTCATTACACAGGTAATTACACAAAGAGCACACAACACAACAAAACAATGTCAACTAAACAAAAAAGGGGGGAGAGAATCTGTATAGCTAAAAGAATATCTGTGAAAAACCATGTATGTATTAATTTTCAAATTGTGACAAGCTGGAAACATGTGAGTATGAAAGGTAATACAAACCCCAGGCTAGTGTACCTCTCCCAAAACATCGGTTATGGTAAGGGATTTGGTATCTGGGCAGTGGACGGAACCACTAAATCTGATTTGGGATAGAGGCTACGCTGGTGAGTCTGAAGAAAAGAGTTAAAATGAACCCCTTCCAGGTCTGTTGCACCCCACAAGGTACAAAATCACATCAGCAAGAACCAGAATGACGCAGAAGTTATAAGAAGGTTATGTTTATGTTTAAGGTTTACTTTAAGGACGACCAGTGTGGCAAAAAACAGTTTATAAAAACCTCATGAATGTGTGTGTATGATGCGTGAGATGATGGCCATCAAAGCGAATGAGAGTATGAATGGACAAGCGTGTTATATGTCTGGACAAATATTGGAACACTAAAACACCTCACAAATAACAATACCTCCGCCACAGGGTCATTTAAGAGAATGTAGTTCTGCTAAGCTTAGCCCGTTTCTTAATAAAGTTGTACTCCCCAGTTATTTAAAACCCTCAGGTTAATAAAGCTTATAAGTTTGCACGGTTAGGCCAAGGCCTATAGATTAATAAAGTTATTTCTCCAAGTTGCACTACCCTATAGGAATATAAGAAAGTTTTAAAAGGTTCACAATAGGACTATAAGAGGCCAAGGCAAGCAGTATGCTGGATCATTGCAAGCCTTGGTAGTTTATAATGTACTGTTCTGATTGTTTGCGCTGTTGCCTTTGTAATGTTCTCGTGACCTTCTTATACAATTAGGAAGGGGGAGATGTAGGGAACATGTCCCGAGGTGCAACAGGTAGGCACCGAAGCTAGGGGACATGCGCAGAGCCAGACCCTCCTATTGGTTAAGAGTCACGTGGGATCAAGGTATAAAAAGGCGCGCGTTGTTTGAATAAAGCTCTTTGTTTACCACCTCACAGAGAGCGTGCCATGATTTCTTTATTATATAAAGGCAGCCTGCCACGTGCATGCTACACCATGTGAATTTTTATATTTGTCACAGAATGAATACATGGATCGCAAGGACAAGACACATTTTCCCTTCAAATGGAAAACTATGATTTTGAATAAACAAAATAGATTTTTATTAGCAATTTTGACTGTTCTTGCATTTGAAAACGTGTGAAAATGTGTGAAATAGACAGCATGTAACTTTGTGTATGGCTTTCCCCAAGAAGTCTTGCCATGCCAAACCCAAAGACTCTTGAAACTTAACATTTACATGTACCATATTTTCACATATAAATGTCTTGCCATTTCTACTTAAGTTATTCAGACAGCTGCTGGCCACAGTTAGTCAGCCTCCTCCAGAAGGCTATTTACAAGAAAAGGTAGAGAGTTTTGTTACTTTGTAGTGCAAAGAGAGCAAGAACAAGCTGCAAAACCCAAACAGATTCACGTTTTTGGAATTTACATGTAACTGTGTTTATATTTTTTATGTTACTACACCTAATAAAATACAAGCATTCAATGTGCAACTGTGCCCAAGACTTCTCTTTTTCAATGTAGACGCCTAACAGGGAATCAGGCTTTCTTATATAGGGAGTATGCACCCTAGTAAACAGGAGAGTTACGAAGCAGTAAGCTGCCACTACCATAAAAAAATCATTTTTAAGATAATTTTGCAGGATTGCAACTCCAGCAGAGAGGCAAATAACAAATTTTTGGAAATCTTATTTTCTTATTGGGTCAAAAATTTAACTTTAGGTCATAAAATCACTTCAAGAAAGAAAGAATAGTTCATTTCCCAAACACTTTAAATATGTAACTTCGATGCTTTTGAAAAGAGTGCAAATGGTATAATTATGTGTTTATGGCTTTTTGAAGCTATACACTGTCTGCTAAGAAACAGAGAAATCCAGTTCTGTGAGCAGCACTGTCCTTTCATTCAGGTTCTGGCCTTCCTTTTAAAAAATGTGTCTAAAATTTATGATTGTGAAGGAGATCTCAGCACAACACTGATGAGGCATCTGCTTAAACTTGCAGGGAGGCATGAAGCATAGTTATGAAAAACTACCTATGAAATGTGTGAAATTTTCTATTTGTTTCAGCCAAAAGAATTCATACATATTTCTACTGATGATAATTGAAATGCCAACACTGTTAATTTCATTTGCGAAAAGTCAGGGAAGGTGTCTTTCACACAGTTCTGAGGTTTTGCCTTGTTTGTCTACTGCAAATGGATTTCAGTTTAGACATACTTGTGTATATTTTCATCAATGAGTATACTGAAGTTCGTCAATCAACCATTTTGACAGGGAAATGTGACAGAGATATTTAGATATTTAACAACGTTGCCCTTTTTCCTTTTTTTTTTAATGTTTGAATCAAGGCTTCCTGATTTAAAGTTGATTAATATGTTTCAAATATTCCATTTCATGTATTGTTAATTGTCTTTCTCGTTAATTGATTAAAACCCAGTGATTTCACCCCAGTTTAAATGTTCATTACCTAACTTGATAATATAGTAAGTTTTGTAAATTATAGGTCTGCAAAATGTTTTGCCAAATTACAACAGTGTTATGGATTACCAGTTTGCCAAGAAATTTGGAAACACATGAATTTGTGTGGTTCCATGTCTGCTCTTTCCCTGGTATTAATTTTATTGACAGATGTCTTTCACATTGCTGTACATCAATTTATTTTATTTTCTCTTTGCCTGAAATACCTCTAAGTACCAATTTCAATAACTTTGTTTCTAATTTCCTCCAAACTATTAGGCAGAAGAGATTTTCAGGTTTTTTAAACTATGCAAAGCAAAGAAGGCTTGCACTTTAATAATGTCTTCTTAAGAGAAGTAAGAAATGAGGCAAGCACAGACAAGTTTTTAGACATACCTTTTGTGACCCTGGCATTCTCAAACAAGTGAAGTCTTCTGGGCCACTGGTTGTTATTCAGAAACAAATGTATCGCCTCCTTTGCTAACGATTTTTGCACAGTTTCTATTTATACTCTCCAAATTTCACTTGCAAAATGCTGATTTATTTGTGCTTGTTCAAGTAGCTTTTGAATAAATCTTGACAGAGGTGTACATATAATACACAGTTACTGGACTGTAAAATGAAATGGAAAGTATAAACAATCAGGATTGAAACTGCTAATATATGATATGACTTGTTAGAATTTCAGCTTAGATTTTGTATTTGCTTAGTTTCTTCAATGGGCTGCAATACATCAAGCACAGAAACAAGAATCACCTTAAATTTGGATTAATTCAACATTTTCACTGCATTTTCAAAATGTCACATGCTATTTAATTTTTATTTTAGCTCACTTCCTTGCCCAGCTATTTCTTTTCTGTTCAACTGTCCTGCCAAATATTGTGTATATATATATGTGTGTGTGTGTGTTTGTATATATATATATATGACAGCATAAAGTACTTCTGTTCTGAAGGAAAAAAATAGGTATAATAATTCTGAAAAAGAAAATGAGATAAGATATTGATATTTACATGTGGGGGTTTTTGGTTTTCTTCTTTCCCCACTTTTATTTTTAAGGAAGCAATGACAACAATTTAAAATAAATGAGTCCTATTATGTCAAGTTATCTGTTTTGCAAAGGAGTTAGCATCAAAGGTGAAATGTGTGTGTATAAAACCAGATCCATTGGTACCGCTATTACTTTCCACAGGAGAAGTCAGTTGCTCAGAATATATATACTGAATAACTACTTTCAGTAATTAACCTCCACTGTCAACAGTATCATTTAACATATGCTTCATTTTAAACATTTGAAATAGGACTAGTCATATAGAAAAAGCTAAAGCTCATGCCAAGAAATTTTATAGAGTGGGGTCATAAAGAAACCTTACAGAAATGGTAGAAAAAGGAGTTTAAAGAATCACTTGTATTTGAAAGATAGATTGCTAAATAGTCAAGACTGACAGATAAATCACCTGCTACTATGCACTAGCACAAATGCACATATGGAAGATTGCCTTACTCTTCTTGCCAGCTTCCTTTACTCCTCTGCTCTCAAGGTAGCCTTTGTTTTGTGCTGGTCTTTCCCATCAATCTTTGACCATTTGTCAGTTTCAAAAGCTTAATAAAAATTGTCCCTGCATTGCTTAAGACATCACACTGCTGTCACCGCATGTCACTGGCTTGAGCAGTGTATCCTACTTACTTTAAATGCAGAAAAGAGAAGCTAAGAGAAGGTAACAGAAGTGAACCTAAACTAAGCAGATCTAAGCTAAGCCTTGCTCTTATTCTCACTGCCTTCACAAGTTCTTTTTTTTTGCTGTTTTTCAATGTCTTATACACACTTTCTGATTAGTCGCTTCATTTTCACATGCCATAGCTGTGCTTCCAGTTGACCAGCCAGTCTTTGGGTCTCATAATCTTTGGAATGATGAAAGCTGTGAGCATATGTAAAGATGCTGACAAACAGACACACGCAACAGGGAAAAGCTCCTGGAAAATTCTGCATTGGAAGTAGTGACTATTGACATCCCTGACGGAAATGGCATAAATTCTAAGGTGTTTGAAATACTACATTTTTCTAAACACTATGTGAACAGTAACAGAAAGCACACTAAAATATTAAAGAAATGGATACAGCACATGTACAGTTACTGACAAAGGAACATATCTGAAAGCAGGTAATTCACTTCTTTTATTAAAGAAAGTGACAAAAAGTTTTGAACTATACATGAATGATGACATGCATTTATGTGATTAATGTCTTCACAGGACAGTGGAATTTCTAGGAGTGAATAATTTACAATCAGGTGAACAAACTTCTGAATGTGATTGACCTTTGGGAAACAAAGACTGTGCTCTTTGGAGGTCAGTATAGCTGAAATATACTTGTGGAGGATGGGAAAAAAGAAGCTGGTTGTCACAGGTTGCCTGAGTCATAACAAAATGCAAAGTGTCACTTTGGAAGCTTTTCCTCCTTTTACTGAGTCAATTCCAGTACAAAAAGTATAGTCATTAAAAATAGAAATGTAAAAATATTGCAAGGTGCATATTTAGTTTCAAATTTTAAAAATGCCTTTAAAAATGCCTTGTGTCAGAAAAGTCAGGAAAGGTTTATGATTAGTATGACTAAGTGAGAAGACTGGTAAGAATGTGCAATTTTGTGTCTATTATTTCCCACAATGAATCACATTTTTGTAAGTATCTGAAAATTAATCTTGTTTTCTTAAGATAAGCAAAATGAAACATTACATCTGATCAGATCCTTATGACTAAGTAAACAGCGTCAATGAAACTGCAACTGAATGTTAAGAATTCCTTTATTCATAATAATCACTAATGAAAATAATGTATTTGATTGCACCAGTCAATAAGAAGGTACTAAAGAACATAAAATCCATATCTATTAGTCTTCAATATGTATTAACTAGACTAGACAGAACAGTGTCAAAGTGTTAGCTTACAGGATATAAAATGCACCACTCAAAAAAGTCAAATAAGCAAGCACAATTTAATATTGCTCTCATCCCTCCAAAGTCTGCATTTTAGTTTACTTTCAGACTTTCAATGCCAAGGGCACAAGTGACATTATACTCATTATAGAGCCATGGAAAGGCTTGGGTTGGAAAGGACCTTAAAGATCATCTACTTCCAAACCTCCTCTCATGGGCAGGGAAACATTCCACAACATCACAAACCCAACCTTGAACACTTCCAGTTATGAATATCCACAAGTTCTCTGGGCAACCCATTCCAGTGCCTCACAACCCTCACAGTAAATAATTTCCTCCTAAGATTTAATCTAAATCTCTCCTATTTTAGTTTAAAATCATTCCCCCTTCTTTTTAATAATCTGTAAGTACTGAAAGGCCATAATGAGGTTTCACAGAAGCCTTCTCTTCTCCGGCTGAACAACATCAGCTCTCTCAGCCTGTCTTCACAGCAGAGGTGTTCCAGCCTCCTCCATCTTTGTGTCCTCCTCTAGGCTCACTCCAACAGGTCCATGTCTTTCTTGTGCTGAGGATCCCAGACCTGGATGCAGTACTTCGAGTGGCGTCTCACAAGGGCAAAGTATATGGGGAGAATCCCTTCTCTCAGCCTGCTGCCCACACAGGACACACTTGGCTTTCTGGGCTGCAAGCACACCTTGCCAGCTCATGTCCAGCCTCTCACCCACCAGCACTCCCAAGTCCTTCTCAGCAGGGCTGCTCTCAATCTGTTATCCCCCAGTTTGGACTGATGCTGGGCGGGGGTTGCCCCAATCCAGATGTAACACCTCCCATTTGGTCTTGCTAAACCTTATGAGTTTCCCACTGGTCCACATCTCAAGCTTGTCCAGGTTCATCTGGATGGCATTCAGGACCAGTTGTACAACATTGAATGAACAGCAGTGAATTATGGAACGCTCTGACAATATTTGGAAAGAGAAAAAGCTGACAACTTGGAGTATTTATTGTTTACTTTCCTCCCCAGGTCAGAGGGCACAGTATCCCTTGGTAGCATGTGGGGGGATGTCACCTCCTCCAGCAGACAGGCATCATGCAGAGTTGGGTGCTTTCTTCAGGGACTCCAGGAAGATGCGCTCACCTTCCAAGAAATCAAGCTCCTGAGAAGAGAGGGATGGATGAGATGAGTATGAGAGAGTGACAGGGGCACATTCCAGGGTGATGCTCATGACAGAGGGAAGGATCCCAAACCCTCCTTCATGCAGGGAGCCATGGGCTGGCACTCATCCATGGTACCCCTTGGGGTGCATGGGGAGGCCTCCCTATAGTCCACAACTATGGGTAGGACCCACCAATGAAGACTCCAAGAGCACCCCTGCTTGGGCAAGGGCACATCTGGGAAGCAGAAGCTGATAGGAGAGAGTGGGGACTGAGCCAGAGTCTGGCAGAGCTGGCTTCACCCATGCAGGGATGGGGTGGGAGGAGGACAATCCTGGTAAGCTAAGGATGTTATCCATGAGCATGAGACAAGTTGTGAGAAGACATCTGTCCTTGCTTTTGCTATTGCTCCTCTAACTGCCCCCGGTTTCTGCAACCTTGCCCAACCCAACAGCTCAGTAGATCTTAGGAGACACCCCATCCTGTGTATCAAATCACATTTTACCCAGCCTTGCTCCCACTCAGCTGGTTCCAAGCCCATTCCAGTCCCTGTATCCCACCGCCTCACCATCTGGGCCCTGTGTCTCAGCATCTGCAGTGTGGCATAGAGTGCAGTGGAGCTGTCTGTGCTGTCCCTGCAACACCACAGGCCATGCTGAGTGTGGATTCTGCCTGCAAAAGATATGTAACTGGATGGTGCATTGCTGTTGGAGGCTTCACAGACGGGGAAAACAGAGCAAACCTTTTTTTTTTGCTGACCACATGCATCTGCAGCAATATTCTCCCCAAATTCCCAGTGCAAAAGGGCTTTAATCCACCAACCCCCCAGAGCACTGCCCTGGCTCAGAGAGTTTAGCTGAGCCCCTGCAGTGGATGAGGAGGCAAACTTACTCACAGATGAGCTTTAGACATTAAAACCGCCCCCAGGAACATCCCAAGCCTCCTTACAAATGGACTGAAAATGCAGCTGCTCTCCACACATCCCTTCCTATCAGCATTATGAAGTCTTACACGGTGTGCTGGAGACGCTTTCCATAGGGGCACAGAGGTTCTGGGCTGAGTTGCACAGCTGTTCGAGTTGTCTCCTCTGCTGAATTGCGCTCAGCCAATCCTGCTCCATTCCCACAAGAAAGAGAAGCTGTTGGCAAATATGCAGGCCCTTGACACAGTGGCCACAGGCCAAGAAGGGGAGGGTTTATTTGCCTGGTGTAGAAGCTCTTGATGCTGCCTCAACTCCTCCAACTGACTCTGCATGGCATGGAGCCTGTCCTGGTGTACGGACTCTATTCGGTGTGCCTCCCGCAGGGCTCGCTTCCCTACTCTATACTTCTGGGATGAGCGCTGCAAGGTGGAGTGGAAGATGGGAGACAGGGCCCCCCGCTGCCCAGGGGCAGGGCTTCTTTGCACATCCCCTTATTCCCAGGTCAGGATTAGGATACAGGACTTTGGGAGTGTGAAGCCCCAGATTTGCTCCTGGTCTCTGTACAGCTGTGAATTGCAGTGCAGATATTACACTTACTTCAATCATGCTTTTAATTTCCTTCTTCTGCTTCTGGATGGTCTCTGTAGCACTGTTCACCTTCTCCTTCTCTAGCTGCAGCTCATGCCAGGATTCATCTAACTGCTCCCTGTCCCTCTCCAGCTGCTCCTCCTTGGCTCTCAGCCTATGGCCCTGGAAACTCAGCTCTGCTTGCTCCTAGGATGGGCACAGGGGAAAGTTGCATTACCTGACCTGTTCTGGACACTGTCTCATGTCTTCCCAAGTAGATGAGGAAGATCAGCCCTTGCTGATCTTCTCCTGTAGGCCAGTTTGGAGTGCAGAGCAACCCCACCAGGTACTCAAGCAGTGCCCTCATTCACCCACCCTTGAGGTCAAGACTGGCAGAGCTCTGGTTGTACAGACATACTCACATTCTTTCCCCAGAAAGAACAGAGCCCCTCACCACATTGCACATCCTAAGGTGTGCTCAAGGCATGGCAGTTTGTCAGCAGTGGAAAGACTTGGCCTGAATGGTTATTTTCCACCCCATTAGTGCTTAAAAAGGCAGCTCTGCCACACTGTCTGTGCCATATATCCACTCTTGGCAGCCCCAGGCAGGAGCAGAACGTGGCTGAACATGTGCCAATGGCACACGGAGGTTTTGCCTAAGCCACCTTGGAGGTTTCCTCTCAGCAGACTTAAAATGGAATCTGCTGCTTCTTCTCTGACCGTCCAGACTCCTCACAGGCACAGGAGAGAGACAGAGAGGACTGATGCTTCAGTCAACATCTAAGACATGCTGGTGGAGGCTGTTCCTCAACAGCCAGGTTCTCACCACACCAAGTGATGTCTCTGACTTTACAGCTGGAAGCAGCGCTGAATGGCTCCCTGTGGGCAGGAGCCTGCCAGGTGGTGTTAGAGGCCACGGGAAGGGGCTCCACTGTGGTACCTTGGCCAATCTCATCCTGATGAGGTCTATCTGCCGGGATTGCTCCCTCTTCTGCTCCAGCCACTCCTCCCTCAGCTTCTCTTGTGTGTGGAATTCTGCCCACTCAGCCTCCAGCTTCCCTTGCTCCTCTGAGCACTTCTACAACATCGCCTCCTGCTTCTCCAGCAAAGTGTTCTGGAGAGCATGGCAAGAGAGGCAGAGAGAAAGCCCTAAGTCCTATCTGCAAGGGGATTTTTCTGAGTGCTAGCAGGATTGCAATTCCCCACATGAGCAGCTGTGGAATGAAGAAAACAGAGGTCAGATGAAGGAGGCTGCAGCACCCAGCACCCAGCTCTTTCTGTCATCACACGCTGCAGTGCAGCGCTGCACAGACTGACAGCACATGTGAAAAGTACCTGGCCATGTGCACCTGCCCTTACCTTCACCCACTCCAGCTCTTCTCGCTCCATTGAGAGCTGCTGCTTCATGAATTGTTGCTGCTTCTCCAGTGAGTGCAGAGAAACAGAATTCACAGAAAAACTGCACCTACTTGTGCTCACCACTTCTGCATATCCACAGGACTCTCTTTGGTCAAGGAGAGATCCTGAGATGCTGGGTGGCCAAGGCAAGCAAGGCTTTGCCAGCCTCTGATGGACTGAGTTCCAATGAACTCATTAGCAGAGGTGAGGGTCTACACTGTGACTGTGCTTGTCTATTATTCCAGAGGTGGAACATCTAGGTCCCATTAGAATGAATGTCACTTTAATGAAACATACCTTCGAGCTGCTTGTCCTGCTCCTGGGACATGAGATGCTTTTGTGCCACCAGGGCTGTGTCCTGGTTGTATGACGGGAGCTAAGCTGCTGGCTGCTTCTCGCGCCACAGCCTCAGCCCCTGCTGCCACATCTGTTGACACTAGTTCTCCCTTCTCATTTATGGGGTAGGTATGCTCTCCTTGGCCTTTCTTTTCTGATCTATGCTCTTATAGAATCTCTTCTCTTTGTTTTTCACATCCCTGGCCAAGTCCTGTTACATCTGTGACTTAAAATTTTAAAAAATATATTTACAGGAAGGACTCTTATCAAAACTCTTCATAGTTTCAAAATCTTTAAAGAGACTAGGTGTAATTCAAGGAAGAGCGTTCATTTGCAGCTCAAATCCCTTTCAATACAGATGCAGTACTGCCTGTTAGTTACTCTCTTCTGTAGTTTATTCAACTATGCCTTGCCTGCATCAGGTAATTGAAGGTTAATGGCACAGATTATTCAACCAAGTGGCCTGCACCACATGTCTTGCAATAATATAAGAATTGGTGTAATGACATTTGATTAGACTTTCCCACTTCAAAGTTTTGACAGCACTCAAATAGGAAACAATAACATTATATTCTCTGTTTCTTTAAATTCCATTGAACAACAGTTGAGATTTTGAAGATCTATACCAAACAGTTAATACAATAAGTCCACATTGTTAAATGCCAGGTAAAATTGAGGCTTGGTGAATAATACCTTGTTATTTTTCATAATTGCTACCATTAGAGATGGCATCTGCTTTTTTTTGTTTCTTTTAATTTAAATTTTTGTATTAGATTACTGCTGGCTTTGAATTGCCAATTTTCAACAAGAGCTAAGTTCAAACCTAGAGTTCCACAGCTACAATTTATTAAGAACAGGCACTTTAAAGTTACAGTATTGAAAGATTAGCAATGAATTATGGCACAGCCTGCACATTAAACCACCAGGTTGTGCAGCAAATTTACAGACAATCTGCAACCTAAAATATTAATATCTTAGTGATTTGGAGATTACATTAATTACCATCACTCTAAGAATGCAATATTTAGGCTGTTTTATGGTAGCCACTAAGGTCAGTTTGTACAAGTAATTTTTCACCTGCTACAAAACTCCATGAATATATTAACTCATCACCAACCTGTGTTTTCTGCTCAAAGTTGTGTTGTTTTGAAAGGAAAAAAATTGTATTGGTGGACTTGTGACAGAATGAAGTTCCACTTCTGTAGTTAGAGATATTCTGGCATGGGATTTCATCAGAAGGCAATATACTGCCATAAATGCTGACGGCGCCTTGTCATAGCTGAAAATCAATCCTGTCTGTTAACACAAAAAGCTGCTGTGAGAACACGGATGTTACTGAAATGCTGCCAAAGCTGGACAATTTTTACATTGTAAGGTGTTTCCAAAAGTGCAAAACAAATGTGGGAGTACAAGCTGGGCTGGAACTCTACCCTGCAGTGCTAGTTCAAGTAAGTACCCCAGCTCTGCTGGAATGTTCACCTGTGGGAAAAGGGAGAAAGAAACCCAAAAGGAAGTAAAAAGCTTGGGTTTTGATTCTTAATAGTAAACAAAAGTATTAGATGGTGCCTGATAAACAGAAAGACAAAACCAAACAAGGCAATAAGTTTATTTGTAAGTTTTTTAAAGGTAATAGTTTGAATTGAGTGAACACTATAAAACACATCCATGCATATTTAATTTGTTTTCAAATTCACAGAGTTCAAGTATGCCTGTAGTAGTGTATAAAAAAAATATTTTGCAGCAGTTATAGCAAAAGGTTTGAACAAATCCGCACTAAAATTTGCATTTATTAATATTTGCATTGGATACCTAAATCTGAGGATAAATTGTTATCAATCAGCAAAAATAAATAGTTTCCTTACATGTCCGACTAAAATATTTCACATTACCGAAACTGAACATTGACAAATAGGGGTTTTTTAGAGGACACTGAAGTGCTTTTTATTTTTTGTTTTTAATTGTAATAGCATCTTGCAATTAGGACTTGAACTGTCTAATTCCAGGCACTGTACACTGTATCTTGGAGTGAATCTGTGTCTAGAGAAGATTAAGACTAATGGGATTGATTGCATTGAAAATGCAACTTCAGAACTCTATATTATTTTAGAATTAATAGTGCATTCTGCATAGCATCACCTCTTCCGTTTCTTTCTACTATAGCAATATCTATGGACTCCAGGCATTATGAAAATATTTGCACATATAATTAGTTATAATTAGTTATACATAGAAATCAGAAGTTTATTACTTTCCTTAAATGTTCAAGCAATTTTCCTCACTTCATAGTTCCTCAAAATCATAGTTTTCAATTTACAGTTTTAGTACATTAATCTCCTGCTGTCCCACCAAATTGGAACTCCTGGTCTTATGGTGGGCTGATCCCTTTTTGCTTATGAAAAAATTCTCACTGACATATACCTGAGTTGTAGGATAACTAACTAGAAAAAAAGTTAAATTAATTACTCAGGGAGATATTGAGCTAAGAGCAAAAGGTGAATAAAGGAGAGTTAACTTAGCATAAAATCAAGGTATCAAAAATAAATTAGTTCTGAGATATTGAAAGGTCTAAGATAAACAATGTTGAATAACTATGCCTTCATGTTCTAATACATATGACAAGTACTCGATAACTATGGAATGACACCATTATTTGTAAAAGTTATCTTCAATTTTTTAATAGAACATTGTTGCTGACATATGGGAATGTGACAATAGATATTGTGAAAATTGAGGACAATATGTTCACAGGAATTAAAACCACTTAGTTAGATGTGCTACATTTGAAATCCCAGCTACTCATAGAGATGGCTGATACATAAAAAGAGATCACATGGCCAAAGTTAGAAACTACTTTGCACAGACGCAAATAGGACAATAAATGCTTCAATGAATGAATAACAAACTTGCTAAATTCCATGAGAAAAAAAAGTAATTAAATAATATTTTATCAAAATATTTAAACTGAAACAAAGACATCCATTAGAAGCAAAAGCAAATCCCTACAATATAGCAAGTGATGGGAAGGAAAGGAAAAATAGATAGTGATGATAAAATGTGAAAGCAAATAGCTAAAGAACATACACACACACCCCAACTGCTTGCAGTGTTAAGAGGAATAAATTCCACAGGGGTCAGTATGCTTAATGACAAGTCAATCTTAAAACAGAAACACTACAGACCTCCAGGAGTTGAATTCTGATCTTTGTATGTTCCTTCAGGACAGTCCATGATTCTGTGATTTCTTAGTTAATAGGCCTTACTGGCAGTGGTGGAGGGCAGAGACAGGCAAATACCTACTTCCAGGTTCAGAACGGGGTTAAATTTCCTTTCACAGCTCAGCATTTACTATCAAAATTTTTTCTTGTGTTTTAACTTCACTGTTCACTATTTTTTATTACTAATGCCCAGGTAAAGCAAAGTGATAATTTAATAGTATTACATGGTTTCTAGACTCAATATAGCGATTTTACATCACTTCTTGTCATGAGAACTTGCCGCACTTAAGTGCAAGAGTCTCTGGTCTTCACTGACTAGTTGATATGCACTAAAGAAACATCTGCATGACAATGAACTGTTATAGAAGGACATCCTAGTATCACCAGCAACAATGAAGGGAAGGCAATGTTTAGCTAGTATATTTGTATTTCAGGAATACCTAGAGTCAGTATATGTGTTGTAATGACAATAAACACTCTAATTCTGCTGCTCTCAAGCATGTTAAGTGACATTTATTAGCATGTAATATTTTTAAATTGGCACACTTATTTATACCAGTTTATGTTAAGTTTTGGAAGACTATGAAAATTCTTGAATACTAGTAGAAAGTTAATGCTATGTCAATATTTAGAAAGAGTAAATTAAACTGGGTAATAGATATGGTTAATTATAGGCCTGTCAGCCTGCTATCGATCCTGAAGAAAATAATGGAGCAGTCACTACAGGGTTTGATTAAAAAAGAATTAAGAGGAGTTAATATAATTAATGTCATTAATTGACATTATGCACTTATGAAAACTAAGTCTAGTCACTCCAACTTAGTACCCCCTTTGAATATAATTGTAAATTTGGGGGATGCACTCTATCTCTTCCTTTGACTTTGAATCTTTCCATTTTGATGCAGTGAGTGGAACAATACAAAATCCCCTTGGCGTGTATTATATGGAATAAAGTCTGGTTAGCCATGTATCTTGAAGGACTTGGTAGGATTTGCTTCTTGGTCCATCACTAATAAAAAAGCATTAATAAATTTTTTACTAGCAAATATTGTACATAATAAATACTGGTTCATTAAATCATAAAATAATGATGATTGCTCACATAAATCACTCGTAAGCTGAGTTACAATATAACAGTTGTAAAGAGAATTATTCAAGCAGAAAAATGTAGGATATTCTGGCAATCTGAAGAATTATAGAATGGTTTGGATTAGAAGGGAGCTTAAAGCTCATCTAACATGGGCAGGGACACCTTTCACTAGAACAGGTGCCTCAAAGCCCCATCCAATCTGGACTTTAATACTTCCAGGGATGGGGCATCTGCAGTTTCTCTGGGCAACTTATTACAGTGTCTCATCACACTCACAGTAAAGAATTTCTTCCACACATCTAGGCCCCATCAGGTACTGGGAGACTGCTTATAAGCTCCCCCTAGAGCCTTCTCTTTTCCACAACTCCAACTGTCTTAGCCTTTCCTCATGGGAAATACATTTTTTGTTTCAAGAAATGCATAACTGGAATATAGTCACAGTTGAAAAAATCTATTTGGAAATGGTATTGTAAATTTCTTATTGGAAAAAGAATGTTAGCATCATGGCTTAGGGTAGAGTGGCTGGAAATCTGCCAGAATTGATAGTTTCTGCAGAAATGGTCATAGGGGTGTTGGTTGACAGCCACTGAACCTGAACCAGCATGTGCCCAGGTTGCCAAGAAGACCAATGGCATCCTGGCATGGATCAGAAGTAGTGTGGCCAGCAGGACAATGGCAGTATTGTCCCCCTGTACTCAGCACCGGTGAGCTGTATCTTGACTCCTGTGTTCAGGAGCATCTTGACTCCGGGGCCCCTCACTACAATAAAGAAATTCAGGTGCTGGGGCAAATCCAGAGAGCATATCTTAAAGAAGATTCTCTACCCTGGGTTTCCACGAGCAGAATCTCAGGCAGAATTCAATTAATTTGTGTATTTTGTACAGTGGCAATATATAGCTCGAGCTGTGTGCTTCTGGAGAGGGATCGCAAAGAAGGAACTGGAAAATTATACCATTAAAATTTATTAGGATCTGGGTTCTTGTTCTTCATTGATGCACTTCATTGTCTCTCGAGTGCGAATGTAAACCAATGGGCCAATGGTCTTTTCCATCATAAATGATTCTATAACCAGGTAAACTGAATTCATCTAGGTTCATGCTTGAGGAACAATTAATTCACAAATGAACTGTGCCATCATCATGCTTAGTTTTCCAGTCTTTTTGCACTGTTCATTCACTATCTGCAACTGAATGGGCCTTTCCTGTCCATGGATTCCCCCTGTGATTTCTAAAGGAAGTAGAATATTCACCTTTGCCAGGTGAGATTTACTGGTATGAATATTCCACTTCACCATACTTGCAGTTTCACTTCAATGAAGAAATTAAAAGTCTAAAAGTTCAATACAAAATAATATTCTCCCAATTATTCCAATGGACTTGAAGGCTTTGGGCAACTAAAGAGGTCAGAAATTGATTTTGGTTTTATTTTACTCATATCAGCATGACAATCTAGTGTGGCTACCATTCTACAAATCAAAATGTTGTCCATAAAAGTTGTTCTTATGAACTTTTGTGTGCTATTGTTGAATAACTGTGCATGTGTTAGAGAAAACTGCTAATGTGACATATAACTAAGTGACCAATTTGGTAAGAAAGTATTATAGTGCACAGATTGGTGCAGGGTAGAGACCAGATGATTTCTTTCCACTGTGTTTGGCATAGGACTTGCAAAAGCACATCCCACTGACAGAAAGAAATCATTATTTTTTTCTTTGTGTATATGTGGTACAGAAAAAAATGCAGAATCAAAATCCTACTCTGTTCTAATTATCAGTAGGAGCCATTCCAAAGACTTGGAGGTGTGTTTATGTAGGGATTATGAAATGTTCACAGCTCCTAATTTGTACTGTGGTACTTTTAGTCTTTATGTGTCAGGTACAGTTGGGTTATGTTGGCTGTTGGAGTACTGTACTTCATTGCCTTATTTGGTATTTCCTAAGTGGAAAATTCTCTAGATAGCTGGCTTTGTTTGGTTTATGTATCAAATTGGTTTTGCTATTTTAGTCATTAATTTTAAGATGAATATAAGTGTTTCATTATGGAACATGTGATTCTCATGAACACAGAAAATTATTATTTATCTCTCTTTATCCTAAAGTTACACAAATAACTGTAGTGCAATTTTTCTGTTTATCAAACATGTAATTAAATCTTTACAGACTATTCATGCACATATCTATAATAAATTCATAACAAAATCAAAACTACAGTTAATGAATGTTCACACCATAATCATTCTATTTGCTTTATTTAGTACACACTTAAAATGAATGCATTTTTAATTGGTTATTCTTCAAACAGATTAAATTCTGCCTCTATTTTCCTTCTACTATGCAACCTTCAGAATGAAGCTTCACAGTTGCACTGAGAAATCTGGCAGTTTAGTGTCGTTTACTTTCACAGAGGTAAAAAAGACCGTATTAACCCTCCCTGTATCTGGCTACCACTTATGCTTTATTTGGCATTAGTTTATGTTGGTCTTGTAAAAGTAACACTTTTCAGACTGATTTGGAGATTCTGAAGGGGATAACAGCTCTGATCTCATTCTGCCTCACAGAGAAACCAGATATGGATGCAAAATGCACACTAAGTTTGTCAAGTGTACTTTCAGAAATTACTTTTTTTTTAATTGGGAATCCTATTTATGTGTCCCTGTACTGATAACACAGACTTCAGCCCAATACTGAGCCATATTCTCAGACAACATAAAAGATAATGTGCTTTTGCTGAAGTCGTAATAATGCTAGTAAGTATGCTGACCTGGTGAATCTATATGTAAATATGCCATTATCTGTCTCTTTCCTCAAACATGCTAAGCTCAGCACAGGATTTTCTTGCTTAGCAAAGGAAAACTGCAGTGTCAAATCACCTGCATAGTGCTGTCTGCTCATAAGATTGGAATCTACACATGCACATTAATGTGCAGCTGTAGTATTCTGAATATACTGTTATAGATATACAGGTATAAATATACATGTAATTATTTTTATAATTCCTGGCAAATCAACCTTTCCTTATGTTAAAGGGAATTGCAATTTAGTTAAAATGTAGTATTAAGGTACTTTTGTATATTAACAAGATATAGGAGAGAATTCCAATAAAATCTTAATGGTTCTGTTTCCAAGAAACCCTAGAATACATTATAAAATTACTGTAATAAAAAATAAGAAAGAAAATACAGCTTTATCCATAAGTTACATTTCAGATGCATTTATTATACAGTCATCTAAGGCAGGGGCAGATATGTTTTGAAGTGATCAGTGAGACTCCTAATGTCATATATTCTGTAATTCTGTAATCTCTAATTATGAGCAACTGCACTTACTTCCGGTACTGTCCAAGACAAGCTTTGTAAGGTTTACCAGCCTTTATTTCTCTTTCTTAGAAAAATAATCTTAGAAACCAAAATAAATGTAATACTAAGTTTCAGAGCAATGGCAAGCTGATAGAAAGCCATGGCCACTTCACAATGGCATACTTTCATTTTTTTTCTTTCCTCCCTGATGTTTTTATATGGGATTATAAAACCAAACCCAAGATGGACTTTATTGATTTACATTCTCATATCTGCTAAAATAACTGAAGAATTGCATAGTTTGCCTATCAGGACAACAGTCAACATGTCATTTTAAAAAAGAGCAGTAAATCCTTCAGTAGTAGTTGGATTCAAGTCATACCCACCCCCCAGCAGAATACAGCAGAAATGTCAGTCTGAGAGTAATGTTGAATGTTTTGTTGCTTTGCCCTCAAAAGGGAAAAAAAAATTAGAAAAATTCTATTTTATCTTGTCATTCTCTAAAAGTTTGTAGTTTATGCAACAAGGCATGCTACAGTAGTGAAAGCTAAACACAACTGTTCCTCCTGATATAATTTTAGTTTTCTTCAAGTGGCTGATAACACAGTTCCCGACTGCCAGCATTTACTCCCTCACCTATCATTCAGGCCGTGCTACTGCTCTTCTTTAATCCCTTTCCCCTCAGATGCAATGAATCCCAAGGTGCACCTGTTTGACCTGACAGGGATCAGTGTAATCACTTTAAGGTGCTTCCACTCACTGATTCCATATTGACATGACCAAGGGTTGTGCTACACAGGTATTTCACTTCTTGAAAAGGACCTAATCCTTAAGAATTACTACCATTTCCTCTTCTACGCTACATTTAAGTTAGAGCACCTGCGAAATTATTGAGGTGAGATTAATTATGGCCAACAACTATAGCATAAGAAATGCTCAGCACGGCAAAGAACTTTACCTTATTCATTAATGTCAGTGGTCCTACTGAGCAAGAGGCTTTTCAACAGAAAGCATAAAGATTCATTTGTTTGTTTGCACAGCATTAGTTTCAAAATATACATCTGTAGCATATAGTTAATATACTAGGTAAACTGTATACATATATTAGAATGCGTTAGGTTTTGTAATGTTGTTACTTATTTTTACCCTCCATCCTGGTGTAATTAATAAAAAGCCTACAGCCAACAAGAATAAAACAATATGTAGCTATGACATTTCCAGTGTAATCTGTACAAATTTTTTCATTACCCAGTAGAATGCTAGTAAATGTGACTGATGGAATCCAAACTGTCAACCTTTCAAAGGAACCATCTAGTTTTCAACATCCCTCTTTACCCTTTTTTTAAGGTACTCTTGTTGTGATTTCCCCAATTAAATAGACAAGTGTAGTTCCAATATATAAGATAAAATGCTGATGTTATCCAGACCTTTCCCTGTAAAAATGTATTAGTTTTTCAAAGACAAGGGTATCAAAATGCCCAGATCCCTTTTAAACAGGCCTTTCCATGCAAAAAGTCTACAAGCGGCTCTTGGACACTTTCACTCTGTTGCAGCTAAGCAAAGTGCTGTCGTAGTGAGGGAAATTAAGACCAAGCTTCTCTTCCTTGTAACAGTTTGTCTAGTGGAGATCTCTGAAGTGATCTGGGAATGTCAATCATGGGCTAGTGAAAACTAATTTCAAGTAGAAAAAAATTAAATAAATGACTGGAGAATTCTCAGGTTGTATAAACTCCAGATCTTCACTGACTTTTGATCCTGCACATTCAAAAATGTCTCTTTGTTTACGCTGTTCAATTCTAATTAAATTGAAAAACTGACATTTTCAGAAGTAAACAAATATGCTTAATAAGTCCTGATTATTGTTCCAGGAATAGCAGTAACAGAACCCAAATTCTTACCAGTATGCTAAACTATTTTTGAAGGAAGAGGGGTGTTTTTGATTTTAGCAATTGCCAACTTTGTATGTGTCTTTGTTCTCTATCCATTCTTCTTTCTGGCTCCTTTCAGAGTATGACTTTGTTAGCACACATATCACAATATAAATACCTTTGTAGATGTCATCTGATTACAATTTTAAACATTGATATGACCTTTGTACCACATCTGTGAAGAATGAATTCTGCTGTGTATATATGCAGCTGGTTTTACTTCTCTTGCTGGCTTCTTATGGAAATTTTCCTTCTCATATTCTTACACATAAATGCCTCCGAAACAGCAATCATCCTAATGAGCAATGAGGACATTCTGGAGTGCACCTGTCTCATTTGGCTTCATCTTTGATGCTGAACTCACCTCCTATTTATACAGCTCTTATAACTTCAGTTCCTTCTTTAACTGTGATGGTATCTTCACATAATTGTCCTTCTAAAACACTTTACAATGAAATCCACATCTTCCAATATTCTATTATTACTTTATTGTCTTTGCAATATTCAATCATGTTCAGGAGGTCAAGCCTCAACATATATAACAGATAAAGGCCTTATGACATCCAATCTCAAGTAAATCTGCCAACTCTAATGTTTTCCCCCTAAGTATCTACACACCATAGTCCTTATTTCCCTTTCTGATTTGTTTATACTCATCATTTTCCTCTGGTTCCTACAGTGTCTATTCCTTTAAATAAACAAAAAAATAAACAAATTGATTACTGATATTGGGCCTTTGGTTCAACTCCTCTTGCCCTTTGAAACAGTCATTTTATCAGAGATGTTTCAGCATAAAATTCTGTAAGTCATCAGATATATAATGCTTTTATGTCTGTTACCAATTTAGTAAGCTTTATAGTTGAAAAGTTATGGAAAGAGTTTATCCAATTAGAAGCTCTTAGAAATCTGCACACACTCTTTAATTTAAAGTCTGAGGTAATTTTGTGTCAGTCAGTGAAACAGTAACTTAGCTGTTCACCCCCGCTCAATCTGTTAGTCACAACATGATAGGCAAATAAAAGGAAGATAATTAAACAGAAATATCAAAGACACCCCAGGGTATAGAGGGAGTGGTACAAAGTTTAAAAAAAAAAATAACTCCATAGTAGCTCATATGACAACATAGCTTTGTGTGGCATTTACATAGACACTACTATTGTGTTGCAGAGAAACTATTAAAAAAATTGAATTAAAGATTTTCAGATGCAAAAAGGTAGAAGAAACATGGAGGATGAAAGGCATGAGACAAGAGAGGATGTGCCTGGAACATGTGGTATGGGATGTAAGGGATCAAGGCAGGGAGAGGGAGAGAGAGATGATTCAAACAAAGCCTGAGTCCTGACAATGAGCAGAACAAACACACGTGACAGGCAAGAGCAGAAGAGAGAGATCAAGATTAAGAAAAATCAGATAGCTGCAGATTCAACAAAAGAAGTGTAGTGTGTGTGATCAGGAAAGGTTGTAACAAATAATAGAAAGCATGGATCCAAATAAATGGATTTATTCATGCTCATTCCAATCTTCCAGTCCAGACTTGAATAAGGAGTTGAGGGACTGATTTAGTCTGTTTTTCTAAATTGCAACCTTGTCCTTTGTCTAGTAGAGGTAATAGGTATCTGTTGAATACCTATAAAGGTGAAAATGTGTTTGACTTTTCAGTTCTGTTTTATATAATCAAAACATTTCCCTAAGTATTTACAAATCTTGTCATTCCCAAGGCACATTTCTTCCATTACTTCATTTTACTGTCTTCACTTTCAGCCTTTATTTCCATTTAACACTTTATGAGAAATAAGTAAATGCTTCAGAAAAGAAATCCTACCTGAGACATAGTAATATAACTTTCATATTTTTTCAGAACATTTTTAAACAGTGTTTTGAACTTGACTGTTTTTAATAGTTAAAAATGAAAACAGAATAATGTCAATAGGAATTCTGAACTCATTTACTTATCTTACATTTGTAAGATATGTATTTTAGCTTAGCTGTTAAGTGAAGAAATATAGTAATTCTAAAATACCAAAGCTATTTCTCAGTAGTACATGTTTCAGCCCAGGCATATGCTTAGCCTAGTTATATTTGTCCTCAGTAAAACTCTCCCAGCAAGCAAAAAACCCTGAAAAGAGCTCAAGATAACCATGGCAAAATGAGGACTGTCTTTACTCATACAACACTTCCTTATGCAAATAAAATAAGACACAAATTTACCATTACAGAATAGACACGCTTTTGTCTATAATTGTCTTGGTTTGTCTCAAGGGTTCTAGTGAGTTGTAATGAGTAATTTCACACACGGAACATATTTAATTGGTACTGCAGCTTTTTTTGCTATGTTCTATGTTTACAAAAATTTGCACAAAGACTTGTACTTTGGAAGACAATGGCAAACCTGAAAATAATTCTTTTTAGAGAAAGAGTGTATTTTAAAACTTGTGTAGCATGCCATATCTCAGTTTCATAGTCAACTGCAAAACAGTACAGCATATGTTTTTAAATTTCTGTATCTGATGCACAGAAATATTATGCCTATGTTGCTCTAATCATATGCCTCTAGCATCTATTGTCTTGATTTTCTAAACATCAGTTGAACCAAAAAACAGCCCAAACTCCAAATGCTACTTAGCCACAAAATCAGAGCATACCACAGAACACTTCCTTTTTCAACACACAAAAAATATACATCTATCAAAGACAGAAGGCTGTCTTTGACTTAAATCCTGAGCAATAAATTGTGCTTGAGCACAGAAAACCTAAAAGAAATTCAAATTTCAAGTAGTGACCTAGTGACCTCTTGCTGCTTCCTAGGTACAAGACATTCAAGGGAAGACTACTGGGCATTAAATGGTAAGTTACATAAAAGTGAAATGCAAGTCCAGTTGTATCTCTATATGCCTATCTTTTGCATGAAAACAAAATCATACCCCTATATATTCAGATAAATCCCTTTCTACACCTCTATAAAGAAAATTCTTTTTCCTAATTCACATTGGTGTAATGTAGAAGAAATTATTTTCATGAAAATAGAATTCTCATTAGAATAAAATTAGCATGAGTAAGTAGCAAACAGGACATATAACTGAAAATTTGCAAGTCTTTAAGACTGAGAAATAATTTGTCCTAATTAACCAACTCACTTACTTAACTCTCTTAGGAACATATGGAAAAAAAACACATGTAGTTTCATCTTGGAAGTGCACATCTACATAACCTATTAGATGACTTTCTATTTCCAGATTTTCCCATAAAACATTTTATCCCTGTCCAAATTTGTAGTGTCATTAAAATCTCAATTTTGGAAATTAAAAATGTGCAATAATAGCTGTATGACTGGATACCTGAGCTGTGAATGGACAAGAATTGTCGACACAAAATATGCAAGAGCCCAGATGTTCATTTAGAAAAAAACTAGGGATGTAACAGAAATTTTTAATTTCTGAATTGAACTGGAACGGGTTATCTTCAAATTGAAGAAACTGTGTGCTCCCCTTAAGTCCTAGTCAAATTCCACAAGGAATACATTTATTATTACTTTCACACTAATGTACTATAAGCAGAACTTGGCAAACTGTTACCACATCATTAACAATAGCATAAATTCTCATGTTTTGTCCTTTAAGCAATTTAGGAATAACATTAATGTCAAATACTAAACTAAACTACGGAAGCTCTTCTTTGAATGTGCATACACAGTACACACATATTTATAGATGAAGAGGTAGTAAACTAAACAGAGGTCTCAGCAGCGATGCCTGTGGATAATAAAAACAAACATGAATTCTCTGTTACATAATAAGGAAAGTGGTTTGCATGGTGAACATTTCAGGAAGCATCCGAAATCCACATTTACCTCTTGGAGGTGAAACCACCTTTTTCTCCTAGGTTCATTTTGAAAGCAGTGCAATTTCTTGTTGAACTACAAACAAAAATGAGTTTCTTTATCTTCAATTTTATTTTCTATTTACCAATATCAATTTCTTAAGCTCTTTCAGTCCTCTGGGTAATAGGTTTTATCAGCATTTTGAATGAATAGTGAACTAGAATAATACACCTCATTGGCATGAAATCATTTTTATTTTATATGGAGTGAGCATGACTCCTATTCATTTCTGAATGTTAAATTACCTAACATAATAGAATAGCAATCTTCAGATGCATGCAGTATTCTTGCAAGGTAATTCATATGCCCTAGAGACATTTGATTCTGTAAATCAACATTTCCTTTATCTTAGACATTCAGACTAAACCAATTTTGGATCCTGTTTTCAGTTTATTTCACTGTATTGCTAGTTCTTCCTTGGCATGACTGTTACATTAACACAAGCAGGAGTCTTGTTCTGCACAAATAACTTCTTGTACTTTGATGTAATTAATACGTAAGAATTGATTACTGCAATTATATATACCCAGGGTCACAAAAGAGGCATTTTGTCCTCAGGTTTGGAATGAAAAGTCGGTAAGAAATAAATCTGACATTTCTAAATGCACTGTCACTTAGATGACATCTAAGAGAAATTTATGGTAGAATGTGTAATGGACTTACATAAGTCTCATTTTAGTACATTAAATACTCTAATCCAGTCCTCAGTTTTAATTCTCTTGTAATATATAAGTTACTGCATTTATGTAAGTCATTGAAAGGTAGGAAAATATTGTCTGTGTTGACAGCTCTACAAAGATTTGTGACCATTTAAAATATTTTAACTTTTATTATGAAAGCTATAAAAAGACTCATAGGAAAGCAAGAGTGTAAATACATCATGAAATGGACATATTCCTTATAAAACATAATTTACATTATAAAAGAGAATTAAAAAGAAGAAACAACACTGTGAAACTATTAGAATGAGTAGTACAGCTTGAAATCTAAAGCTATAGCTAATGAGACATGTAAATAAAATTTGACCAAAGGAATCCCGGGGTGCTGGAGGACCTCTAGAAACTGAAAGATTTGTTATTTCCTACTAATTGCACCTTAAAATGACATCTGTCTGAGTTTTTTTCTATTGTATTTCACAGAATCATAGAATGAGCTAGGTTGGAAAGGACCTCTGAGATCATCAAGTCCAACCCTTGATCCAACACTGGCGTGGTTATTAGAGCATGGCACTAAACGCCACATCTAGTCTCATCTTAAAAACTTCCAGGTATGGAGAATTCACTACTTCCCTGGGAAGCCTGTTCCAATGCCTGATTACCCTCTCCGTAAAGAATTTCTTCCTAATATCTAACCTAAACCTCCCCTGACAGAGCTTAAAACCATGCCCTCTAGTCTTGCTGATAGTTGTCTGGGAGAAGAGACCAACCCCCACCTGGCTACCACCTCCTGTCAGGTAGCTGTAGAAAGTGATGAGGTCTCTCCTGAGCCTCCTCTTCTCCAGGCTGAACAACCCCAGCTCCCTCAGCCTCTCCTCATAGGACTTGTGCTCCAGTCCCTTCACCAGCCTTGTTGCTCTTCTCTGGACCTGCTCCAGCACCTCAATATCCTTCCTGAACGGAGGGGCCCAGAACTGGACACAGTACTCCAGGTGTGAGGACAGGGAAAGAATCACTTCCTTGGACCTGTTGGCCACACTGTTTCTGATCCAGGCCAGGATGCCCTTGGCCTTCTTGGCCACCTGGGCACACTGCTGGCTCATGTTCAGCTTCCTGTCAATCCAAACTCCCAGGTCCCTTTCTGCCTGGCTGCTCTCCAGCCACTCTGTGCCCAGCCTGTAGCACTGCATGGGGTTGTTGTGGCCAAATTGCATGACCTGGCACTTGTCGAACCTCATCCTGTTGGAATCAGACCAACTCTCCAGCTTGTCCAGGTCTCTCTGCAGAGCCCTCCTGCCTTCCAGCTGATTGACTATCCCCCCGAACTTGGTGTAATCTTCAAATTTGCTAATGGTGGACTCAATGCCCTCATCAAAATCATCAATAAAGATATTAGGCAGAACTGGGCCCAACACTGATCCCCAGGGGACACCACTAGTGACCGGCCACCAACTGGATGCAGCACCGTTGACCACCACTCTCTGGGCCTGGCCATCCAGCCAGTTCCTAACCCAGCAGAAGCATTATGTGTAAAAGCACATATGGTGAGCGTATAGGAGGGTAATGTTGCTGTGGTCTTATGTTTCAGCATGATTTGAGAGAGATTAACAATTAAAATAGTAGAAAAATGATGTTATTATTGCTCACATAATTAAGAACGAGAGCAAGACTTTGAGATAGAAGAACTGTAATCACCACAGACATGGGATCTATATGCTTTCAACACTGCCATCTTCAGAAATGTTATAAGACATGATAAATATGCTTTTCAAAATACAATAATAGATTAAAAATTTTGTAGACTGAGACACTAGCTCCGCTATTTGTAGACTACAGCAAAACACTACTTCTTAGACATTTCTGGAGTACAAGATGTCCCTTTGAGAAAATATTTACACAGCTCCTTTGCAACACCAGAGCTCTGCATCAGCCACGTGTCTCATTAACCAATGAGGGAAGAATGACTGAAATACTTTTTTATATAGTTTTGTGGTTTTGTTTCTAATGTTCTCCCCATTGAATAGAGAATAATATTCCTTTCTGTTCATTACGAGTAAATCCCAAAATACCAAGGCTTTGTTTCTGGAACTAGGTTCTGGGATTTTGTGGGGTTCTTTTGGGGGATGTTGGGTGTATGTTTGGTGGGTTTTTTTGGTTTGGTTTGGTTTTTCCATATGTTTTGTTCTTATGTACTTGGGAAGTACATAGCTTATTCAACTACCACATGACAAAACCCACGTGTTGATATATCTACTAAGTACAGTTATATGCTGAGACGTTCTCTTCTCTTTAAAACACTGCCTACTTAGTTACTGCTACAAATTACATCTTTTTATTCACTTCAGACCATTTCAAATGGTGTTCTCTTATGACTTTAAACTTGTTTAAAATCTGATATGCTCAAACCACTGCCTTTGGTTTTTGATCACTTTTTAAGCTCCTGCTGTAAACAGAATATTTTTAAATTGACTTCTGTAGATGTATAGTTTGCATGCATATCTACTTTTATGGACCTGGCTAGATAGCTTTTTCTACTCACCTCATTAAAAGATGTAAAGTATCAAATCTCTATCTTTACAGATACAGAGGTTAAAAATACTAATTAAAAAAAAGGAACCATGTCTCAGATTTTCAGCAAAATATCCAACAGTGCTTTCTATCTTACTCACTTTCATTAGTTAAGTTTAGTAGTGGAGACTATTTGTATAAATAGAACAAAAAAGGGTTTCACAAATGAAGTAAATATTATTTACTATAGCATAAAATATATTACACTGAAATAAATGATACCTTGTTAGGAAAAAAAAATGGTAAATAGACTGATGAAAGACCTTCGCTTTGAATTTTGACCGCTGTTTGCTTTAAGGGCTTTAAAAAGCCTGTGAACAAAACAGTTCACATTCGGTAAAAAAATTTAACTATTAATTACTTCTCTTAATACTAACTTAACTCAAAATCATAGTTTTATTCTAGTTAAATTATTATGCATGCATGCACACATATATGTTTATTTATATGTCAAAATTCTTTGGCCCTACACATGAAAGGGCTTTCGAAAGCTGCTAAAATCCCTGTGAAAAAAAGGGAAATAATTTCATGAATTTGAATCAAATCCTTACATTCACAAAACTTTTTTTACACATGTAAAACAGATTGCCCAGCAGCTATTTTGCTTAACCACATGCAGCCTGTGCTGAGAATCCAGCTTATTTAGTTCACAAATTTGAGAAATTTGCTTTCTGGGAATGTGAAGCACAACACAAGTGAATGGAGGAAAGTTGCTATCTCCTGCGTAAGTTTGGTCACAGTCATTGCCTCTCAAAATAAGACTGGAGAAGAGACAAGCCGCGGTCTTCCAGGTCTTGGAGGGAGGCAGGAGTTACAAGTGTGGGAACTGACCAATACCTGTTTCAACAGCCCTATCTGTATTTTATGAATCTGTACTGTACAGAAGAATTAAGATGTTATTGCAGGGTAGTCAATTGAAGTAGATATCTACAAACTGCACATTGAACCTCTCACAGATGCTGAACCTTTTCTGGCTATAGATCTGTGGGCCAAGAAGTAGCAGGAAGTTAAAGAATCTAAATCATTCCTAAAACATACAAGGTTTTACTGTATTCCTCAACTAATTTTTCAGATCTTCAGTTTTCTGTAATACTGAAATAACATTATGTATTATGAGGAAACCTTCAAAACCATTGAGGTACCACATTGTGCCATAATAAGGTGTGAATAAGATCATCATGGCTAGGCTTCACGAACGAAGATTTGGGAAAGGCTCTACCCACATTTGTTACAAGCGCACTGGTGGCTAATAAGGCCAATGCGAGATAGACATGTCCGATTGCAAAAGGCACAGCAGAAAGACTCCTTAGGTGGTATATTCTGCAAGACACGTTTTTTTCTGCATTGTCTTTTCTCCTCAAGGGTGATCCTGCATGAGTTCTCAAAAGAAACAGCAGCGTTATAGATGGTGTGTCTCCAGACCTCCCGATTGGAGGCCAGAGTAGACCAGTTATGTTGATCAATATAGCCAAGGCTGAGATGTTGTTTCAGGGAGTCCTTGTATCTTCTCTTCGAGGCTCCTCTCTTGCAGCAGCCAGTGGCAAGTTCACCATAAAGCAGGATCTTAGGGAGGCGGTGGTCCTTCATCCTTGAGACATGTCCTACCCAACGCAGCTGTGTTCTCAGCAACATGGCCTCAATACTTGTGATTGCTACCTATTCAAGAACAGATGTATTGGTCACATAATCTGACCAGTGGATGTTTAGGATTGTACAGAGGCAGCGTTGATGGAAGCGTTCTAGGAGATGCAGGTGGTGGCGGTAAATGACCCATGATTCAGATCCATATAAGAGAGTAGACAACACAAATGACTCTGTAAACACTGATCTTTGTACTTTTCTTCCAGTGTTTATTATGCCATACTCTTTTATGGAGATTTCTGAAATCACTATATGCCTTTGCTAACCTGTTGTCTATCTCTCTGTCAATCTTACCATCTGAGGAGATGAGGTTACCTAGGTAATTAAACTGCTGAACTGATTTGAACTCTGATTGGCCAATAGTGATATGGGGATGATGGAAGACTTCCTGAGGTGCCGGTTGATAGAAAACTTCAGTCTTCTTTGAGCTGACTTCCAGCCCAAAGAGCTCAGCAGCATCTGCAAAGCAGGATGTTAAATGCTGCAGAGCTGCTTCTGTGTGGGTGACAAGGGTGGCATCATCAGCATAAAGCAGCTCCCGGACAAGATGGTTTAAGGTCTTAGTGTGGGCCTTCAGTCACCTTAGGTTGAATAGGCTTCCATCGGTACGATATCGAATGTAGATACCGTCCTGATCATCGAGGTCTGCAGTGGCCCTTTGGAGCATCATGCTGAAGAAAGATTGTGAATAGAGTTGGTGCACGAACGCAGCCTTGTTTCACACCATTGGTTCTTAGAAAGGGTTCAAAATGTGCATTGCCATGTCGACTTGGCCGCGCTGATCCTCATGAAGTGAGATGATCATTTTAAGGAACTTGGGGGGACATCCTAAACATTCTAAAATCTGCCATAGACCTTTTCTGCTCACAGTATCGAAAGGCTTGGTAAGATCAACAAAGGTTACATAGAGACCTTTGTTTTGTTCCCTACACTTCTCTTGCAGTTGTCTGAGAACAAATACCATGTCTGTGGTACTCCTGTTGGCTCTGAAACCACATTGAATTTCAGGTAGAATTCTTTCTGCTATAGCGGGTATTAATCTGTTCAAAAGTATTCTTGACAGGATTTTGCCAGCAATGGAGAGCAGAGTAATACTACGGTAATTTGAACAGTCTGATTTATCTCCCTTCTTCTTGTACAAAGTGATGATGACTGCATCACAAAGGTCTGATGGTAGTTCGCCTAGTTCCCAACAGCGCACCACAAACTCATGAAATTTAGCATGGAGTGCTTGGCCCCCATGTTTCCAGATTTCAGGTGGAATTCCATCAACCTGAGCTACCTTGCCAGTAGTTGTGTGATGGACTGAATTGCTGAGTCTTGGACTACACGGCTAGTACTGAAAAGAGTCTGAAAGTGTTCAGACCATCGATTCACAATGGAGGTTTTATCTGTCAGAAGCATTTCACCATCAGCGCTGAGTAGAGGGCTTTGGACCTGGTATGTAGGTCCGTATGCTGTTTTCAGGGCCTCATAGAAACCTTTGTGATCACTCGTATCTGCGCATAGTTGAGTTTTTTCAGGTAGATAAGTCCACCACTTGTTCTGGATGTCACAGAGGTTCTGTTGGAGCTTGCTGCATGCAAGACGAAAGACTGCTTTTCTTATATGACAGGAAGGCGGTGCAAGGTGTGCTTGGCGAACACTTCTCTTCTTCCTCAGCAACTTCTGGATCTCTTGATTGTTTTCATCAAACCAGTCCTTGTTTTTCTTGAAGGAGAAATCTATGGATTCTTCAGAGGACTGCTGGATGCTGTTTTTAATATGTTGCCAGAGTGCTTCAGGAGAGGAATCTGCAGAATCTATAGAATGGTTTTCGAGCCTAGTTTGAAGGTTTGCCTGAAATCTGTCTCTCACTGTGGCTGATTGGAGATTGTTAACTTGGAGTCTCCTCCTTGGGATACTGCCCCTTTTGGGTTTGAACTTAAGATTGAAGTCAAGTTTGAAGTGCACAAGTCTGTTTGGCATTCTGCACTAGGCATCACGCAGGTATGATGGCCATCGCGAACATCTCTCCGTCACGCCAAGACATAATCAATGAGATTCCAATGCTTAGATCTAGGATGCATCCATGTTGTCTTCAGACTATTTTTCTGTTGAAAGATAGTATTAGTGATGGTGAGCTGTTGCTCCACACAGAATTCTAGCAGAAGTCGACCATTATTGTTGCAGTTTCCAACACCATGCTTGCCTAATACTCTTTTCCAGGCTTCAAAGTTCTTTCCTACTCTAGCATTGAAATCACCAAGGATAATGATCTTATTATCTGCAGGAACCTTTTGGCTAAGGGGGCACAGGTCAGTGTAAAATTTATCCTTTTCGGCAGGGTCAGCTTGGAGAGTTGGGGCATATATACTAAAGAGGACAACATGTTGCTTGTTGTGGAGTGGAAGGCGTAGGGAGATAATGCAGTCAGAATGACCTGTTGACAGATTTTTGAGATTAGGAACAATGGAGTTTTTGATCATGAAGCCAACTCCTGAGAGATATTTTTCGGTTCTAGGTTTACCTGACCAAAAAAGTGTGCATCCAGCACCGTTTTCTCTAAGACTCCCTTCCTCGTGGAGACGGACTTCACTGAGAGCCGCTATGTCGATATTAAGACGTGATAGTTCCTGGGCGATTAGGGCAGAGCTCAGGGCATCCACTGTTTGCAGAATCAGGCATGGTTCTGATGTTCCAGCATGCTAGAGTCAGTTTGGTTACACCTTTGGAGGCAGGTGTGTACCTTTGTCTTTTGATCTTTGTGTGACCGCGTTAGTAGAAGATGCCCATTGGCCGCGGTTAACCGACCAGCTGAAATGTGGAAATAAGCTCTGTTTAGGCTACCTTTTCTAGGCCCCTCTCCGAGTGGAGCAAGCAGTGCTGTCCTTGAAAAGGCTGCTTGGTTGTTCAGGGTGCTGCCCCAAGAGACTACCATCTCCGGTCAGTCTCAAATGACCAATATCCTGAACCACCTGCATGCAGGGTTGGGTCTGCAGCTTCCAGTGCACCTTTCACCTGCCATTTCGACCCTCGCCCGTCGCTACAGGGCTTTGCAAATGTGGGTAAAGCCTTTGAGTCTGCACAGTGGATTTTTTAGGTGAGACGCAGCATGCGCGGAACTGGGCCCACCCTTTAATCCTCAGGTTCATCTGCCAGGGCCGACTGAGCTTGGATGGTGGCAGTGAGGTCCTCAGGACATAGGTTTAATTAGAGTAACCTTCTCTTAGATGGATGGCCTTACAGGGCTAAGCGAGCTCCATCTGCCCTGGTTTGGGATTAGAGTTGTCCTTCTCCTAGGATGACTGTCAGAAGGCTAATGAGCTCATCCTGCCCAAGGATGTATTGTATCTGACCCTATGGTTTTGACCTGTCTGGCATGGGCGACCCTACCGAAGGCATGTACCATCGCCAGCATAGCTCTCAACCACATAGGGTTACACAGGCTACATTCCTACTATCAAAACAATTAGGGCAAGTCTTTTGCTTCCTACTTTTCTACCACCTATCTGTATTCAATCCCAAGGAAATACCCAGGAACAACCCTTTGTCCTGACCACCCTTTCAGGATGTAACGAATATATCCAGAACATACTGAACCTGGGCAGTAGCCGCAGGTGAGCCAAAAACAAACAAACAAACAAAACCGTTCCAGCCCCCGTACCCACCTAGGGCTCAAGTACCTCTCAAGGCCCTAGCCTGGCTGAGACCCCCAAACCCCAAGAGGAAACCATTATCCACCCTGACCTTATCCTCCACCCACCATGTTACCTCATATCTTCCCATGCACCGCTTATCTGCGACACTTTATGCAGGGCTGCGCCGCCCACCCACTCGCCAGTCTGAGGACCCCCATGGCCTGCCCAGCACCCTTCCCCTCCCCCACACTGGACCGGCAAACCTCTGTGTGCTCCAAGGCTTCCACTCTCCTCTCTCAGGAGGGCACAAAGCTACGCCAGCGAAGCTTCCTCCCTCCTTTCCACCACCAGGGGCGACCCTGGGCCGTGCAGCTTCCTGGGGGGGGGCACCCCTGTGGCCGCCGCAGCTTCCGGGAGGGGGGCAAATAACATATAAACTAGTATAAAAAAGATTTTTACTTGAAAAACTTGATTTTAAGAGTTTTGACAATATTCTGTGGGGAACACGTTTTAAGGATTCTGGATGATGCATCCTGGGAGAGGTAGTCTCCAAAATATATTCTAATACACATGGGCAGTGGCAAGTCCCATGGTGGTTGGCTAAGTGAATCACATGATGTTTTGAAGTGCATATAAAAGGTGATATTTGCTTCTAATAAAGCTATTTGGTTGCTGGAACCCCAACCAACCGGGTTGTGTGGCTTATTTATTGTATTATATTAATAAAGCCACGATATTCTTTTATTGGAAAGTTGAATTTTTTTGTGTGTTGACTTCATCATCCATATTCCAACTGAGTTTTATAAATACATACATAACTCATTCCGTTCTTGCAGCTGGTTGTAATGCATCACTTTGATAATAAAAATATTTAATTTCTGAAATTGGTTTCATCATTCTTTTCCAAAATGTTAAATAATTGGGGGTTTTTGTTTCTTGGAAATGCATGATGTAATTCCTCTGTTTTCTAGAATCTGGACTCTCCTTATGATCATTTAGTAACTTATTTTCAGACCATAAATTATATAAAATTTACAATTATATTTCAGATTCTATGAACTATTTAGAACTGAATCCTGATAGTCTCAATAATTATTAATTTTTTCTCTACTACGTAAATAATGCATTCTAAAAACTAGAAGACCTACAAATTGAACACAATTCTACTTTTCAACACAATTAAAGGCATATTTGTCTTTTGTAACTTTTACTTCTGAGGAACAAAATGTGCCTGGGGGGTTCTAAAGATATGACTTGTATCATGTTGGAAGAACTTTCTCAAAATCCTAACAGGTAATCTTGGCTATCTCCATAAACAGACAACATGCAATCTTTTCAGTTATTACAAATACATTATTGCACTGTCTCACTGTTGTTCACTTAGGTATTATCCTTCCTTCTGGAAAACTACTATGTAGCTTTAGAAAACAAATCACAAAGCTTCTCATCTACATCTCAATCTTCTCTAAATGCTGTACTTTCCCTTAAAAATTTTACCTATTTTTTCATGAGAAGGAGCAAGAACCTCAGAATATGTTTTTTCTAACCTCCACTCACTAGAAGCAGACTCATTGAGACACCAAAAAAAAAAGAAAGTGTCCTGGTGACTATTATTTCCCTTCCAAGTAACTGAAAAGAGATAATACTATTGTACTTTCAGTTTCTAGCCATGGCAGCATAGATCCTAGGGACAGATTTTCACTCAGGTGACATTATTTAGAGTAATACCTCAATGGTTCCTTTCCGTGTGCTGCTCCTTTTGTGTTTCATTTGGTATGGGGAAATAAATTATGGGCAAAGAGCCTTCTCTTGTAGTAACTCAAGCACTGTTGTCTGCCATTTGCATAGTTTTCCGCTGCCAAATTTGTTGTTCTTCACTGATCTCAACAATTGGGGAAAGAGAAAAATAACTAATTCCTTCAGTGACTAACTGCTTTCCAAAATCTTCTCCTTTGTCATTATCTGTCATTACTAAGGGCCACAGGAATAATGCCAATTAGCTTTATCAAGAAGTGGCAGTAATGCACAATTGCAGGGACTAAATACACGTGTCCATAGAGTCATCACCAAGGGGAGAGATGGAGAAGATATGAAGGGAGAGCAGCAATTTCTTGAAACTTCAAGTGGATGGCAGAAAAATACAAGCTGATGTCAGGGATGCATCCTTCCAGTTCTGTAAGCTGATGTGTACAAAACACACATAATAATTCTGCCAACGTTTTTACTAGCCCCTGTGGGAGATGCTGCCTTCAGTTCTGCGTAGAAAGAGAACAAGCATTCTCAGCAGAAGAAATGTGACTTGTTAGATGGCACTGTTAACACAGAGCAAAACCCCTCTGAAGTGTTCTATACATGTGGGTCAAAAAAAAAGAAAAAAAAAGAAGAAAAAAAAGAAAAAGATTGTCCATTATCTGTTTAGAATGCATGAGACAATGTTTGCTCTGTGATATTTTTTTAATATATATTTCTTTCTTGCTGTTATCCACTAAATTTTTAGGTGTTCTAATTAGCTGGAAGCTAAAACATCACTGTTAGGTATCAGTGTAATAAAGTATCGCTGGCTAACCATTAAAATGGTTACCTCAATGGACATTTGTGTTATCAGGAAGAGGCTGGATGAGATGTGAAAGGGCATAAACATACATGTATTCCATTTATTTCAGCCAGAAATAAGACATCATGTCCAATTACATTCACTTTATTGAGGTTGTAGTGTTGGTTTTCAACTGGATGTTAAGTGAAGCAAAGCAGAGATTTGTGTCCTGAACTTACTCAAGTTTTCTTGATTTTGAAGTTTGTATGCTTTTTGTTTGTCAGTTTGATTGCATTCTGAATAAACAGCTTACTTCTTTTTCTTTTATTTTTATTCTATTTGTACTATATATAGTAAGAGATAATTTCAGTCTTTCACACTTCATACATAGTGATTGCTTGGTGATTCCTTAGATTCGTTCATTAAATCTTCAGATTTTTTCTTTCTCTGTCTACCTGGGTAAAATAAATAATAGACAAAATTACTCAACCAGAAAAGTGTTATTTTTAATTTTGTGTTCTTGGCTATGTTCTTCACTGTAGGCCAGAAACTCTTATGTTCATTACATATTGTTGCACATACACTCATAGACTGGCAAAATAAAAATTAAAAAAAGCAAACAACCAATAAAACAAATAACAAAACAAAACAAGCAAAAAAACACAGCTAATTCTTTTAGGTCTTTGTATAATGTTAATTGCCTGAAATTAGGTGCAAACTCTCTCTTAAGTATCAGATGTACCAAGGGCAGTCTATGTACCATTCCCATATTCACTGAGCATTTTCTTTAAACACACAGGCTAGTTTTGCAGCAGGATTCCCTTGGGATAGTTGCTGGACTTTCCAGACTTTCCACTTAGGGTGTTATTCAATGAAGTCACACAAATAAATAGCTTTGGGGCTCAGTGTTGAGGCTGAGGTTCCTCTGAGAATGCTCCCACCTGGGCAGCTTCTGCAATAATCAGTCAATGCTTTGCAGTGAAGGTTGCTGTGAGCTCAGGCAATCCTCATCTCAACTTTGTCTGTTGTCTTCAGACAGCCCATTGTCTCCCCTGGGAGTCTCGCTGGGAAGGTAGCACCTGAACAGCTTAGAGAATTGGTAAATACACCAGGTGTGCCCCTATATGCATCTGCATCAGAACTATAAACATAGGACAAATTTGAATTTCTTACTTTCTTCCTTGTATCTTATTTGCAAATTGCATTCCATAACCTTTAGCCCAGAAAGTGATTGGTTTTACGTATACCTAAGATGCTTTGTGTTTTGGGTGGGGTTTTGTTGTTTTGTTTTGTTTTGCTCTGGTTTGTTTTTTTTTTTTTTTTTGTCTATGTGCTCATGCCTACAGGACCATATATATGAAGATATGAATCCACTCCAAGGGATGCTTTAGTAAAGAGCCTAGATGGTAAAGAACCCCAGAGATGGGTCACAACATTTTATTGACACCCTGGACAGGATCCTTTGCTGGTGCAGAGCACCTACATATGTACGAGGTCTTCCTCCAGAGAAAAATTTGCCTGTTTTCAGAGGAGACTGGGTAGACAGGCAGTCTCTCCAAGAGCTAATGACTTATTTAAAAAAAAATACGATCACCCAGGTTGATCCAAAAGGGTATCTAATCTTGTTTTATCTGGGATATTGGGGACCAGGAGTTTTCCTGACCATGGGTGATAATTGAGAGCCGTGGTCCCTGACCCAGAAGGCAGCATACTGAGCAGGAGGGTAGGATCCTATGGAGAGGGGAGAATGCCATATAGTTAGAACCCCCACAATTGGTCATATATTGAAAAGTGTGCATAAGGTGGCATGTTTCCAGTTAATGCATACAGAGTTATGGGAAACTCAGCATAACTCTCCTAAGGAAATTGAAGCTGATTATCTTCAGTTTCTGTTTTTAATCTGGAGTTTACCTGGTGCATTGAAAATCCACACCAAACAATTACAAAAGCAAATACAGTCAGGTCCCAGATCCTCCAACCAGAATGCATGTGAATTGATTTGCCTGGAAGTAGCCCAGGACTTAACAACCTATGGACAACAACTGGGAACTCCCAATACCAACAAACTACAAAACTGTGGACTGATGTTAGAAGAGTAAGAGCAGTACTAAGACCCACAATCCACAGTACTGTTTCACACTAATTCACCCCAAGGAATTTATTTAGGAGAACCTCAGTTACCCTGTCTCAGAGGCAGGTTGCAACACAGCTAGTCCTCAAAACAGGTCCTCATTCTCTGGATAAGAAATGAAAAATAAAGTTGGTTTGCATCATTCTGTATATCCTTCCTATGTAATACTTATTCCCTTTCACTTAATCCACAGGAACAATCATCTGACTTAGGGAGGTGTTGAAGGATAACCAACTCCCAACACTTCAGTGAGCAATCTGAAGTACACATCAATTGTACTTTAGACTTGGCCCCGTTCCACTGCTGTCAAAGTAGACTTTAATGTTGCAACAAATGGTGGAGGACTGGAGTGGTCCAAAATCCCAAAAATTGAATTCTAAATAAAAATTTGTGAAGACTGGCATCTGTTTGTAATTAGAAAAGAGCATATTTTCATGAATAAATGAATTCTTAGGTAGAGTTCTTCAGTTTCTGGATACAAGCAAGATATGCTTGGGCTGATTTTGAACTCCTTTGGGAAGGGTTTAAAAAAAATAGCTCATTATTCAAGCATGTTAGTTTGTTTGGCCAGGAAATAAGCTGGCTATGTAATGAAATTAAATAAAGACATTAAGAAAATTTTCATCAGATAAATTGGTAGGTGGATTTGTAATAATCTTTGTCAAGAATACTTGCCTATTTAAATATGTTATTATAGCTATAAAAAAGACCTTATGTCCATACTGCCTTTCATCTGAAAAAAATATTCAGCTCTTAGATATACAGGTTCCTTATCAATGTTTTGGTGTTTTGGTGTTTTTTCACTCACCTCTTGACTGAAGTACCCAGGACCTCGGAATTTTAAAAATGTCTTGTCTGTGATTTCAGAGAATAGGGATGGACCACCAGTCTGCCAAAACTGTCTTTAGCTTTGCAGATTAATGTATTAAGGACAGTGTTAACTGAAGGGAAAAACATTTCTCCTTTCTTGAACGGTGACTGTAGTATGTCAGTAGGAATAAGGCTTTCTTCTTTCCACACTGCCAGCTCCAACATGAAGCAAATATGCTTGGAGAATACCTCTTCTCCCATGATGTCCCTGCTTCTATGGCAGAATTAAAGCATCAAGTAGAAGTAAGATCAATCACATATTATTAGCAAAATTCTGTTCAATTTTGGTGGTAAAACATGCAAAATGGTGCTCGTCAAGCCTGTGAAAAAAAGACTCTTTAGGAAAACATTCCTTAAGTTAAGTGAAAAATTATTCCTTCAAATTTGGGCAGATTCCTAGTCAATCACAACATACTACAGTCATATGAGAAACTAAAATGCCTTGAAAAATAGTCATATTATTACAATGAATCTTATATCCTGAAAGTCATATTTGTAAAACAATGTATGAAGATTTAATGTAAAAGCAACATGACAACAAATGTCCCTAAATACAAGCTGCTTAAAGATGATTGATTATTTCAGATTTACAGAAAAACACAAGCAAGAAAAGAATCATCATTTCTTGAGGAGAATCTGTATTTGTAAATAAATTTAATCTCTAATAAAAATCAAGATATTATCTGTTGTCTTTTCCAGCTGTCACTTTTTTGTTTACCTCCCAAACAACTTGGAATTATAATAGACTCTATTTTTTATATACAATGGAAGTTACTTACATAAATAACCATCGAAGAAGTAAAACAGTGGCAGGAAAATCTTAAATGACTGTATCAAATTCTGTGGGTATTATAGTGATATCATTTACAGGAGTATTCATAAATAAAAAATTATGCTCTCCTCCTACTTCACTTTCAGGCAGGAGTCATAAACGGGTACAGTTATTTTCTGTACGAGTGCAAAAATGACAAGAGACCATTTTTTGGAGAAAATAAGGCTAGTTTGCTCTTTCCCAAATAAGAATCCTACAAGCTCAGCTGGGTAGGCAATGTTGCATGTATTATTTTTCATCTTCTGCAATGGTTATCAGAAAAGTATTGTTTGCAGTATAGTGATTTTTACTGCAACAACAGCAAAAAAGTACATATTTTAAATGAAGCGCAATAAAAGTTCAGTTGGAGAAAAGAAGTGAGTTTGAGAAATGTAATTGCAATGGAAGTTTGATACCTAGGAGCTTTTGAACACAGGACTGGCTTCCCTAATTGTTCATCTGCATCCTAAAATGCCTGAATACCTCCATAAATACATCCTCAGCTGTCTCTCTCAGTGCAAAGAACAAATTAAGGTTTATAGCAGATTTATTAGGAAATGGGTACCTTTGCTTCACCCAAATTAGTTATGTATATAGGTATCAACAACCAAAATTTAGATCCAGACTCTGCAAGAGCCCATAGTCTTGCTGATAAAATTCCATAAAGGACTGTTTCTGGGTTGCTCAAAATTACTCATCCTTTCACAGGACTTCCCTGTTTTGATAAAATATGTGGAACCTGTCCACCGTTTTGGTGCATTGCAGTCCAGATGAGGCTCACTGCTTCTTTACAATAAATACTGACTGGGGTATAGAATTGGTGAAAAGTAAAATGTATCGAATAATTGTGTAATGATCTGAAGCATGCTGGCTTTTTGTGCTATTTCAATTAAAATTTATGTGGTGCATTTACTTGAGCAAAGAGCAGAATATGAGTGCTACTCTGAAATCGTGGTCATTGCTGAAAATAGTCACATTTTCCATTTCTCTCTCTTTCTCTCTCTCTTGTTGTCTCTCTCTTTCCAGGCTATTGGTACAGAGTATTCCCTGAAACACAGAGATCAATAGAGTCCTTTATTAGGTAAATATTTAAAACAACAACAACAAAAAGTCAATGTGCTGACCTTTGTGTCATCCTATGAGATGTCAGACCTCTTAAGTCTCTATGGCCCTCCAACAAGAGATGATAAGACTTCTTCCATAACTCCTCTTTCCATAACTCTGTGTATTGTGAGTCACTATATTCTGGATTTAGAGTGCTGTGTTGAAACCACCATGGCATATCAGATATTCAAAAACAAGAGAGAAAGACTTTTAATACCCTCAGCACCTGCCCACTGGCATAAGACTTTACATCCTATAACTTTTTTGTCTTACAGGCAGCTTAACTCAGAGCCAGAGGTTTGAAAAGACAGAAGACTGACTTCTGCCTGGCTCCTTTTTATCTCCTCCTCACCCCTTAGTCTGAGTTTAGCACAAATATCAGCAAGTTGCCAAGCCAGTCAAAAGTATGAAAAAAGTATGAAAAAGTATGGAAAGTACGAACCAGGTTGAGTGCCTGTGATCAAGATAAATCATTAACCCTTTTCAGCAAGGTACTCTAATCCAAAGAGTCAAGAGAGTTTGCCCCAGCCATCACTGCTTCAAGGCACAGCCACTTTAATGAAGGAGTGTCTCTGAGAGGAATCATTCAGCAGAAACTAGAGGCAGGTGTAAGGGCTGTATGGTTCCTGAGGGGTGACAAGGAGAGCCTTTAAATCACATCTGGGCCTACAATTAGATGAGACTATTTGAAGAAGTGAAGAAAAGGGAAGGGTCGGTCGGGTCCTAAGGTTAATGGTAATTTCCAAGAACAAAGGCTCTGTCAATAAGTGCAATTTGAACAATGGTTCCTGTCCTAGAGGAAAACTTTACAGTTTGCTTTCTTCAAACCTGTATAAAACTAGAAAAAATATTTTTTTCAAAAAGAAATGAAAACTTGAGGGACTTCATGTCAGGGTTGATAGCAAGCCTGTCAGCAACCTGGCATTTATCGACGAAGCAGTGGACATAAACCGGATTACAGTACGTCCCTGAAAGGAGGAGAACACAGCATGCAGAAGAATGTGGGCAACTTTCAGACAGGAAGAAGATGGAAGACAGAAATGAACTTCCTGTACTTTTTACAAGTCAGGATGACTCGATAAAAACTGTGTTTACTAGTTTGCAACCAATCCTGGTGTGTGTATACATGAAAGTACCAATAGCAGGTTGACATGTGGATGGTCTGATGGCCTGATCTATATGTACCAATAGCAGGATGACATGTGAATAGCCTGATATATGTTTATATGAAGACACCAATAGAAAGTTGACATGTGTGATATGTGAAAAGTATAAATGTTTACAACCTGTAACAATAAAGTGTACAACCCTCTTGTAATCCTGTCCCTGCTTTGGAAGAAGATTCTATGTCGCAATGGGCGTGTGGTAGTTTGGTCTAGGCCTTCCTTGGTGACCAGTTTGTAACCAAGGAAGTGCCCAGATTTACCCGATATTCCCTACAATTTTTACGTAAGCCGGGGTATAAGAAGAAGGGAGGAAAGGCCTTCACTCTCTTTCCTTCCGGTGCTTTTGGAGGTACAGGTCTCCCTGCTGTTGAGTCTGTCGGCTTGGAGAGTGAGGTCTGGTAAGGCCTTGCTGACCTTGGGAGATGAAGGTTGCCAGCAATCGTTCCAGAGCGACTTTCTGTTGTCCCAAGGAGAATAGTAAGATATTCTTTGCTAATTCTTTTAGTTGATAGACCTTGGGCTATTGATTGGGATATATATATATATACATTTTATTTTGGTTTTGTTCTTCCCTTCCCCTTTCCCTTTTCCTTGTGAAATTGTATATATATTTCAATTGTATATAACTGTAATATAAGTGTAAATATATTCATATATTGCTTTAGTTGTCTCTCGTTTCGGTTTTCTCGGTTGTTTTTTTTTCTCCCTCTTCTCCCTTGGTTTTGGGGTGGGGGGGGACTTCTTGTGGTAAGGTTTGGAGACTTGGCAAGGAGCTGGCTCCAAACTATATCAGGCCATCCCTGACTTTAACAGCAACAATTTCAGACCTTTAAACTCAAACAGTATGAAAAAGAGAAGTTTGCATTGAAGTGAGCAAACTAGTGCCTAGTAGCTAAAAGGTGTCAGTGTACAGATTTAAAAGTTACTGAGAAAGCTAGGACAGATCACTTAAGAGACTGTTATAGTGCAACGGGAGATATTGGAATGATACTTTACTTTTTTTCAGGCCTAATAGCTTGGAGATACAAAATCACTCTACCTGCTGAAGTAGAAATGAGTGGACTAAATATCCTGAATATAGTCAGACTCTTTGGGGAGGAAGGAAAAGGATAAACATAGGGTTATAAACTTGTGTAAGTCAACCTGCATGAGCTCCACTGAGTCATATTGGTGGGGGTCCATCAATAAATGTTATAGAAGACACACATTCCTGTCCCTCATCACCAGTACAATCAATTCAGGCAAACTATGAAATATTTAGATCCTATCTCTATTTTTCTCCTTAACTGGCTTTTGAATCTAACTCCTAACATTCAGGGGACTGTTTTTTCTTAGCATTTTCTTCAAGATCCCTTCAGGATACTTGTTCTTTATATATTTGTCACATTGTGGCAGCTATAGCAGGAACAATTCCTGTTCTGTTGTAGGATTGATTCTTTCTACTGAAGTCAACTCTAGTTTGACTCGAAAGAGAACAAGATCTGGACCTATTTGTTGTTTATGTGAGCAGGGAAAATTCAGTATCCAGGTAACACCGATATTTATTTTGTCTCTTCCTACTGAAACATCTAAAACCTTTTTCAGAAGCTCTGCCATGCTGCTGAAATGTCATCAAAATGTATGCCAGATGGTCATATTCTCAAGAAGATTTCCCCAAACATGCCTACCTCAGGGAACCAGGACCCTTATGTCCTGCACTTCGCAGTCAAATAGGATTTGGTAAAGGAGTTCTAAATATCAACATCTGTCCCTAATGTGAGTGCTACCCTTGAAAGTACTAAATGTCTTACCCATGCCCCATAGAGGTAAGTGGAAAAAATGAATCACACAGAAATAACCGAAGAGGATAGAGATTAAGTAATTAATTTTCTGGACAGAAAACATAAAAACCCAACTCTAGACATAAATGAAAGTTGATAATAAGAATGTATTTATGTTTCTGGCCTAGAACTCAGTTGTTTTTTTTCTTTTATACAGGATAGTGGTATTCTGAGAGCATGAATCCTGTAGTTTTGGAAACTGGTTATACTGAACTTAGTGTAATATGATATTCTAAATTAATAGAATTATTCTATAACTGGCTGAGGCACCTATCTGAACAAAACGTCTAGGATAGGCACCACAGTTTTTCCACAGAGTTATGCAGTTTCCCATGTCACACATGTAATTTACTACTTAGACTTTCATTTAAAGATTACATTTTATAGTACCAGTGGTTAACTATGTAAGATCAGTGTATCTGAAACTGTGTGGCAAAGAGCAGCAGAAAATTTAATTAACATAATATGCACGTATGCCAGTTAATAATGCCAAAAATTGAGCATCAGTTCTTTAGTGAAGAGAAAAACCACAATTTTTAATCCTCTCCTGACCCTGAACAGAACTCTTCATTCAAATTCAATTCAAAAATTGGATTTTAACATACCTCTCCTCTTGAGATGTTTCTCTATTGGAAGGTTTAGTCTTAATCTGTTCATTATGCTCCTAACCAAAGGCAAAACACTGCCAGCTACATTCCTGTTGATGCATTATGGAATAAGAAAATACAATGGCAGAGATCTAATCCCCCTAGTCCCTGTGAAAATAAAAGGAATCAGGGAGCACCTGAACCAATGTATTTCAAAAGCTTTCTCTTCTTTCTCACTACTTTTTCGTCTATAAGAAGTGGATAGGTAACACCTTCCCTGGTCAGGAAAACTCAGGGGAGTTTTCAGTACACACCACAGTTGTTAGTCATTCCCAGAAGGTGAAATAATCCTAGAGAAGGATTATCAGTTCAAAAGAGAATTTATTAAAGACAAATGGAGGTTATTCTGTTAGGTCTGAATCATTGTTGCATTAAAAAAAGACCAGAAAAGTTCAGAGTATATCATTACATAGTTAATTCTTTTCTGTACTCTGAAGATAGATAAATAGTAGAAATGTCTCAAGTTATTTTTATTGGAAGAGGCTCTGTATTAATTTCACTAATGGTTTGTATATGATCTCAGCTAATTTATCACTCAACTGCTCATCCTAGAGCTACTAAAAATGTCTGTGAACAAGTGAAAGACCACTAGGACTGGAGTTTTCAATTGTGCTGCTCTGTTCATCCTTCAATTCTACTTTATGTCTAAGCATTGCAGGAAAAAAAATCATAGAAGCTAGAAATGACACTAGAATTAGTGTACTTGAAAATGGGATGAACCTCTTAGATTACCAGGGCTCAAATATCTTTAACACATATGTATTTAAACACAGAACCAAGAGCAGGAAACAACATCGGCTTAGAAAGAAAACTCAAATTACATTTTAAAAAATATTTCTGCATTTAAAGAACACAAAGAATACAGTGCCAGCTGCACGGACTTCAATGAAATTTAATAAGACCTCCCATTTGTCTCACTGATAAATACATTCAAAAGGGTTAGCACATATGCCTTATCACACGGTTTTAAAATCTGCTGTGTGGCCAGGAATAGAGGAGTGGTATCTAATGCAAAATCAAGGTCATTGGAAAGGGCCATGGATCAGGCTAAAAAAAGAATCTCTGCCTAGAAAAACAAACTGACATATAATTGATTAAAAAAATTCTGCTACACAGAGTGCTATCTAAATATTGCTTCTTGCTGTTATTTTTACTGAAGAAAAGAAAGTAAAGAGCAAGTTAAAATCCCATGATTGAACCTACTGTCTCATTATGAAAACCGACTGTTTCACTATGAAAATCAAAAGATGTTTGGTATAACAAAGAATTTTATATATAACAGGAAACATGAAGTTTCTAAGTTGGACAGTGAAGGAAAGCTATCACAAAGAGCACTTTTGCAGTGAATGGCAGTAATATACTTTAATTAAAAGCCAAACGCAACCAGTATAGTAAAGTTTTCTCCATGGGACAGTTTTTTATTTAACATAGGCATGTGACATTAGTTCTGATGGAAAAGCAACACTTGGCAGTTAATATTGATTAGCTTTAGCCTGCAATCTTGACTATCTACATAATAAGGTATTGCAACACTGACTGAAAAAGAGCAGTCCTTCCTTTGCCTTCATTTAACTATTTCAATGACTTTCATAAATATTGACATGAAAAAGATCCAAAGCTAACTTAATGACATTTTAAAAGTAAAAAATGTATAAACTATAGTCATGTCATCATCATGGCTAGACTTCGTGAACGAAGATTTGGAAAGGACTCTACCCACATTTGTTACAAGCGCACTGGTGGCTAATAAGGCGAAATAGAAAAAGTCCACTTGCAAAAGGCACAGCAGAAGGACTCCTTAGGTGGTATCTACAAGACACCATTCTTTCTGCGTTGTCTTTTCTCCTCAGGAGTGATCCTGCACACGTTTTCGAAAGAAGCAGCAGTGTTATAGATAGTGTGTCTCCAGACCTCCCGATTGGAGGCCAGGGTAGACCAGTTATGTTGATCAATATGACCAAGGCTGAGATGTTGTTTCAGGGAGTCCTTGTATCTTCTCTTCGGGGCTCCTCTCATGCAGCAGCCAGTGGCAAGTTCACCATAAAGCACGATCTTAGGGAGGTGGTGGTCCTTCATCCTTGAGACATGTCCTACCCAACGCAGCTGTGTTCTCAGCAACATGGCCTCAATACTTGTGACTTTTGCCTGTTCTAGAACAGACATATTAGTCACATAATCTGACCAGTGGATGTTTAGGATTGTACAGAGGCAGCGTTGATGGAAGCGTTCTAGGAGACGCAGATGGTGGGGGTAAATGACTCGTCATTTGGATCCATATAAAAGAGTGGACAGCACAGTGGCTCTGTAAACACCGATCTTTGTACTTTTCTTCCAGTGTTTATTTCGCCAAACTCTTTTATGGAGATTTCTGAAATCACTATATGCATTTGCTAACCTGTTGTCTATCTCTCTGTCAATCTTACCATCCGAGGAGATGAGGTTACCTAGGTAATTAAACTGCTGAACTGATTTGAACTCTGATTGGCCAATAGTGATATGGGGATGATGGAAGACTTCCTGAGGTGCCGGTTGATAGAAGACTTCTGTCTTCTTTGAGCTGACTTCCAGTCCAAAGAGCTCAGCAGCATCTGCAAAGCAGGATGTTAAATGCTGCAGGGCTGCTTCTGTGTGGGTGACAAGGGTGGCATCATCAGCATAAAGCAGCTCCCGGACAAGATGGTTTAAGGTCTTAGTGTGGGCCTTCAGTCACCTTAGGTTGAATAGGCTTCCATCGGTACGATATCGAATGTAGATACCGTCCTGATCATCGAGGTCTGCAGTGGCCCTTTGGAGCATCATGCTGAAGAAAGATTGTGAATAGAGTTGGTGCACGAACGCAGCCTTGTTTCACACCATTGGTTCTTAGAAAGGGTTCAAAATGTGCATTGCCATGTCGACTTGGCCGCGCTGATCCTCATGAAGTGAGATGATCATTTTAAGGAACTTGGGGGGACATCCTAAACATTCTAAAATCTGCCATAGACCTTTTCTGCTCACAGTATCGAAAGGCTTGGTAAGATCAACAAAGGTTACATAGAGACCTTTGTTTTGTTCCCTACACTTCTCTTGCAGTTGTCTGAGAATAAATACCATGTCTGTGGTACTCCTGTTGGCTCTGAAACCACATTGACTTTCAGGTAGAACTTCAGCCTTAAGTCCAAACCTAGAAGGGGCAGTATCGCAAAGAGGAGACTCCAAATTAACAATCTTCAAACAGCTACAGTGAGAGAGATTCCAGGCAAATCTTCAAACTAGGCTCGAATATCATTCCATAGATCCCTCTCCTGAAACAGTCTGGCAACATACTAAAAATAGTATCCAGCAGTCCCCTGAAGAATTCTTAGGGTTCTTCTTCAAGAAGAACAAGGACTGGTTTGATGAAAACAATCAAGAGATCCAGAAGTTGCTGAGGAAGAAGAGAACTGCTCACCAAGCACACTTGGTCAGCCACCTTGTCATATAAGAAAAGCAATGTTTCGTCTTGCATGCAGCAAGCTCCAACAGAAACTCTGTGACATCCAGAACAAGTGGTGGATCAATCTAGCAGAAAAGATTCAATTATGCGCAGATACGGGTGATCACAAAGGATTCTATGAGGCCCTAAAAACAGCATACGGACCTACATACCAGGTCCAAAGCCCTCTACTCAGCGCTGATGGTCAAATGCTTCTGACAGATAAAACCTCCATTCTGAATCGATGGTCTGAACACTTTCAGACTCTTTTCAGTACTAGCCGTGTAGTCCAAGACTCAGCAATTCAGTCCATCACACAACAACCGGTGAAGAATGAATTGGATATTGCTCCTACCATGGGAGAACCTCTTAAGGCCATACAGCAGATGAAAACTGCCAAGGCAGCTGGGGTTGATGGAATTCCACCCGAAGTCTGGAAGCATGGGGGCCAAGCACTCCATGCTAAATTTCATGAGTTTGCGGTGTGCTGTTGGGAACTAGGCGAACTACTATCAGACTTTTGTGATGCAGTCATCATCACTTTGTACAAGAAGAAGGGAGATAAATCAGACTGTTCAATTTACCGTGGTATTACTCTGCTGTCCGTTGCTGGCAAAATCCTGGCAAGAATACTTTTGAACAGACTACTACCCACTATAGCAGAAGAACTTCTATAGTCATGTAACTACATCAAATTAACTTCAGTTTAGAGTTCTTAGAATCATAGAATCATAGAATATCCTGAGTTGAAAGGGTCACATAAGAATCACCAAGTCCAATCCCTTGCCTTGCACAGGACATTCGAAGAATCACACCAGGTGCCTGAGAGTATCATCCAAATGCTTCTTGAACTCTCTCAGGATTGGTGCTGTGATCACTGCCCGGGGAGCCTGTTCCAGTGCCCAAACACTTCTGGATGAAGAACTATTTCCTAATATCCAAACTAAACCTCCTCTGACACAGCTTCATGCCATTCCCTCAGGTGCTGTCACCAGTCACAAGAGAGAAGAGATCAGTGCCTGCCCCTCTGCTTCTTCCTGTAAGGATTTGGAACACTACAATGGGGTCTCCAGTCACTCTGCCCCTTGGATTCCCCTCGTGAGGAAGTTGCAGACTGGGATGAAATGTCCCCTGAGCCTTCTCCAAGCTGAACAAACCAAGTGACCACAGCCACACTGCTATACGTTATAATCTGAGAGGGGAATTTTTCTTCCCCCTGCCCCCCACTGTAAGAAGGACAGAGTCTGAATGGAAAAGAAGTCAATTAGCCTTACAAAAGAATCTAACCAGCCAAGCTGCATTCCTACCAAATGGCCCATCAGAGGCTCGGGGGAGAGGGAAGGATTTTTGGGAGGGGGTGGCTGGCTCTTCTCAGAGGGGAGAGATTCAGGCTGCTGGGTTCTCTCTCTGGGACAGAGACAGGGTCTGTATTCGGTGCATTTAGAGAGAAGGCCTGGAGGCCTGTCTTTCTGGCTTCCTGTCCTGGTCAGCCCTGACTGCTGGCCTCAACTTGCCTGCGAGCTGTCTTTTGTCTCCAGCCCGGACCTGCTGCGTTTTCTTCGGAGAGTCTCTGTGCTCGCTGGGAGAAACGGACGAGCTTTTGGGGCGCCATCATCTGAGAACAACAGTGAGTCCTGTTGGGGGTGAACTGCTTTCCTTTCCCCTTCCTTCCACTGGGGGAAGGGCCCCCCATCTTCTTTTCGGCTTCTCCTGCGACTCGAGACCACCCCCCAGACCCCACTCCCTGTGTGGTGACCTCCAGTGATCCAACAGCGCCCCCTGCCAACCGTGATTAGAACTGCACGAGAAGACAGAGAAGTATTCAGACTTTTTCTTTTGTTTGAAGGGAACTTCTGGGTACAGGACTATTGTTCAGTTGTTTTTATGTTCTGTTACTGTTTTTACCAATATACATATATCTTTTAATAAAGGGTTGTTATTCCTTCTTTTTTTTTTCCACACTTCCTCGATTAAAGCCCCTTAATTTTCTGACTTTACAATTGCTGAGAAAAAGGAGTTTGGCCTGTCTCATAACTCATCCTCTTTAGCAAACATTCCAGTCTCTTCAAACTGAGACACACACCTTGTATGGCTTCCCATGTAGACCCTTCCCAGACCTTTCATTGGACTCTCTCTCTTAAGCTTTATATCTTTCCTGTATTGTGGCCCCAAAACTGCCACAATATTCCAGGTGAGGCAGTACCAGTGCAGAGCAGAGTTGTTCAATCCCCTCCCTCTCCCAACTGGCAATGCTTTGCCTGATGCCCTCCAGGACATGGTTGACCCTCCTGGCTACCAGGGTACTACTGACTCATTTTCAGCTTACCACTGACCAAGACCCCCAAGTCCTTTCCATGACACTTCTTTCCAGTATCTCATTCCCCAGTCTGTCTGTACATCCAGGGTTGCCCCATCCGAGGTGCAGAATTCAGCACTTTCCCTTGTCGAGCTTCATAAAATTGGTGATTGCCCAGCCCTCTCATTTGTTGAGGTCTCTCTGCAGGGCCTCTCTGCCTCCAAGAGTACCAACAACTTCTTTCAATACAGTATAATTTGATACTATCTATGTACTATCTGATTGTGATTCTCGCATCCAAATCCTGTTTGAAGGTGTCAAAGAGCACTGGCTCTAAGATGGAGCCCTGTGGAACCCCACTAGTAACCACTCACCAGCCTGATGTCATTCTATTTGCTATAACCCTTTGTGCCTGACCCATCAGCATGTTGTTCACCCTTCAGACTATGGATTTATCTATCTGCATACTGATATTTTGTCTAGAAGGATAATATGACTTGTCTGATTCTTTTTTTTTGCTTTTAATTATGAGTAAATATAATGTAGATTCAATTTTCTTGAAGCTGAGATAAAAAATATGATGGAAAATCTATTACTGAAGTTACTGTCATTCAGAATTTAGTCCATTTTTCCTTCACAGATATGTCAGTCTGACTCCTAAAGAGATATCTTGGAAAAGGTGACTTCCAAGACACACCAGTTTCTATATCCACACAGGGACTTAACAGGCAGACTAACCGCATAAATGTTTTGCTCAGAATGGGTCAGTGCCTGATAGTGTTCAAAGCTGGTGTAAAAAGCACAGCAGCGTTTCAGCACTGCACTGAGCTGTGATGTAAGGCTCAGCACAGGCTCCCACAGTCCATTGCCAGGTTTCTTACCTTTATGTCTAAAGATTCTTTGGATTTATGTCTAATTCATTGGCTTTGAGCATGCTTTTAGGAAACCCTCCATGTTTTTTTCTCTCAGAATTACAATCTACCTGTACAAAGTTTTCTTAACGTAAAAAGTTTTCTTAACATATCTGTGTCAGTCTGAATGTTTTTTTTAAATATTTTCCTAAACACAAGGAAGAAGTGACCTAGAATCCTATTATCTGTATGCATAAACACAAAAAATTAGCCCTGTCCTAAGTACAAGTCAGGTGGTTGGACAAAATTTCCTCTCCAATCAGTTTAACACACCTAGTTTTTTGATTCAGGTTCACTTATTCCATAAACACTCAGATTGCCTACCTTCAAATGAAATAATTAATGAATGAAATATTGTCTACATTTTAAAGAAACTCTGCCTTTTCTAGGTTGCCTTGCCCACTTGTATTTCTCTATAAAATTTATTTTTTGTTACTTTTATTTTTAAATACAAAGGAGAGAAAAGAAAATATTCTGGCAGCTTTGGATTTCTTTCTTGAATGCGCCTGTTAAAATTGTTGTCAATTTTTTTTCATTTAAATAACCAGATGAATTAATCAGATTAGTTGAATATAGTTAATCTTACATGACATTATTCCTTACTGTTTTTTGGTGGAATACTCTATGCCTAGATTAAGACTGGAAATTAAGTGGTGTCAATTGGGTTTTTTGGGAGGAGGTTGGTTTTGAGATGTGGGATTTCTTTTATTATAAGGAAGTACACATTTAACTTATTGACATCTGTCATGCAAAAATGCTAAAATAGAGATCTAGCATTAATAAAGATGACTTTTTCTAGTTTAATTTAACAGCTTTAGTCATATACACCTTTTCTCAGGTGTGTTGTGACTGCCTTGTTTTACGTATATCTTGCACATTTTTAAACTGCGCTAATTTGTTACTTATTGTGTAAATAAAAATTATCTAAACACAAACATATACCGAGGAATGAAAACTAAACTTTCTCTTCCAGTTGTAGAGGGAAATTAAGTAATTTTATGTCTTCTAAACGTTTCGCTAAGTTGCAGAATTCATTAAAAATGTCTTTATTTAACATGGAGTAATTAATTAATTTGAAATCCTAAGTGAAGGCAAATTTTTTTAAGTTACTTCCTCTTGCAAAGTTTTGTTGGTTTGCTTAATCATTCAATAGCCTTTCTAATGGGTTTTTAACTAGTTTATAAATTGACTTCAGAATAGGGATGAGTTTTTAGATATTCTGGGGGGTATTGGCGTTTTGTGTTCTTACACTGCTTTTATTTTATTGCACAATGAATCAGTGGCTGTTTTAGTACACTGATCATGTACAGTATATTTTAAAGTGTTATTTTCATCTTTTCATATTACATTGAAAAGCAAATGTAAATTTCTTTAGGAAAAGGATCACCAATGAGTTCCAGTGAGATGCATTTTAATCTTGCTGCAGTGATGCAAAATTTAAACCTTATATTCAAGACAGGAGATCCACAGAAAATAGATTTATTCTAAATCATTTGCATGATATTTCAATTTGCAATTGACTTTAGAATGTTATGGCTAAGAAGAATTAAATCCTATAAGCTATCTGAAATATAGACACATTTTTAAAAAGACTGTTTTGTTGCATTTAATGATCCTGCTATGGTTGGTTAACAAGAAGCTGCTCAAGGAGATATCTATAGTAATCTGGTTTTAACTGGGAATTTATTTCTTCTAATTTCTCAAATTATGTCGTTTTGTAAATGTTCTATAGGATTAGTAGCATTCCTTGCGGATAGAAACAGAACTAACATCACAACATGTTTCAAATATTCAGTTAGCTGTCTTCCTTCTTGAATTCTGTTTCTAAAAAAGTTGGTTCCAACATCCATAATAGCAACCGATCTTATTTCTTCTTAATATTGTACATAAGACAAGGCAATTTCTCTATCAAGATGATTTTTTTTTCTATGAAGTACAATCATAAGTTTTTATTTCTGGGCACCAGAAGCAGTTTTGGATTCTCTGACTAAAATGTCTTTGCATGCAGTACTTCATGTTCATCTCTTAGCAGTTCTTACACTAAGCAAAACAGTAAATAGTGGAAGGAAAAATATAACTGGGTTTATGCATGTGTTTTTTGAAAACAAAAAATCTTTGTATGAATACGTTTTTTATCACGGCCTTTTCTATTTTGCTCTTCTCTTTCCTCTCATCTTGCACAAGACCTTGATTTTCCCATTTACTGAGTGTTTGCATTGCCTGTGTCAAAAAAAAGAAGTATTTAAAAGTTGAAGACACTTTGGTTGGTTCCTTTTTTTAATTTTTTTTCTTTTGACTTTTGCATGATTCTTTTTTTTGTTTTTTGTTTTCTGCCAGTACCAGAAAAAGAATATTGAACTACCAGAAGAATAATCAATTACAGATGGCCAAACTCTTTACATTTCCATTATGGCTATTCATGCGAATAGAAAATAAAATCTGCTTAGGATGTGACTGTGCATCTTTTGTATTCAGTTTCAGTGACTGTTCTAGCAAATGAGTTGCTGGAAAAAAGTAGATACAGAAAGTATACATTTTAATGCTTCTGTCCAAATATTTTCCGTGAGAAAATCAGAGAATTTAGGTTGATAACAGAGAGTCACATTGAAGACGTGATTTTAGAGTAACTTGTATTGAAGATAGTTGACCCCAGCTTACGTTCATAATTTTAGATTCAATCTTTGACAAGTCTTCCACTTTTCTTTTCAAAACAAAAAAAAAAAACCTTGGGAAAACTGAAGTCCAGGAGCTGAACTATTTATTAAGTAAGACTGAAATCAAGTATTTAATCGATCCAGAATGAAACATGTTCAGTTACATATCTATTCAACTGTTTCTTGTCTTACTCTAATTACAGTGCTTTAGACACCCACTGAGATGACTGTGTTCAGGAAATACATGCTAAGCTTTGAGATAAGACATTTCTTCACAAAAATGAAGGCCTCCAAAAAGCCTGAGATTATTTGATGCATATCATAAAGGTTAAGTAAGAGGAAGCAAAGGCCTGTCATTGTCAAATTCGTCAGATTGAGCAAAAGCATCCTGTGCTGGTCACTGGGCTACATCAGGAAATGTTTTATGTCCTTAAACATGTTCTTCTTGAACTGCTGAAAGTGAAACCTCAGACTACAAAACCATTGGATGAGTACTGCAGTGGATTCTGGATCCAAAGGTAATGCCAGAGTATCAAATGCGAGCTTGTTCCTATGACACATGGTGTCCCATCATGGTGTTCCTCTTCTGGTAAATTTGGGGGTTAGAGAGGAGATATCATAAATTATAAATTAGTATAAGAAGTTATAAATGTCTAATAATTTTGAAAACCTCTGGTGATAAAAATGCTTAGTATAAGACTTACAGAGAATCCTTCAGAAAAAAAAGTAGGTACTTTTTCAGTATGTGTTGTCTTCTTAGAATCATGAATATTTGAATTTATATTGTGAAATGTTCCTGACATTTAAATTTATTAGGAGTTCACAAATTTAACTGTGATTTTTTTTTTTTTTCCAAACAGGTTTTGACCTGTTTTAGTGGTTTTTTCCTTAGTGATAGCACATCCATTTTATATTCAATAGTCTGACGCTTTCCCCATCAAACTACCATTTTTTAAAAGGAAGACAAAAATACAGACTATCTTCCTGAAAACAGAATGCAAACTGACAAGTAAAACAGTCAGGCTGCTTTGAATAATGAGGCAAAGTGGGCTTGTCATTCAACATGCTGCAATACAGTTTTGAACTTTTACAAGGAGGAAAAAACATTTAACTGGAAGGAACAGGTATCTGCTTAACTAAAATTATTTTATCGCATGCAAGTTTCTGCCACGTGGGATCCAAATCTCTCTTTAAAGAAGAATTTTGCATTTTTAATCATTATATTTTTGCTTTGTAATTACTGAAATACCCAGAATTTTTATTTTATATTAGTAAATCATCATTTCCTGTGTTTTCTTCAATCTCCCAATTCCACTTGATTTTAGGATTAATTTGATTATAATGGGTTTTTTTTGAAAGAGTGAAAATAGTATAGGTGAAAAGTTGAACTCTGTTTATCAAAATCAATGAAAAATTTGAAGATTCAGAATAAAAAGTTCCTAGGGAAGTTGAAATAGCAGGCCAAACATCTCTCATTATGGGACTCTCACTAATGTTTTTTAGTTTAAAGTGATGTATTTATTATTTTTTACTGCTGCGTATGCCAGAAGAGGCAGCAGACAAAACTATGCTGGCATTTGGGAAAGGGTGGAGAAACACAAGATAAAAGGACATTTCTTAGTGGATCAGGCTGACTAGCCAGATGAAAATAATTAAATCCATTTGAACTTCATATGAATATAAGCCCAAACATAAGTGAAATTTCATCAACATTTCTACGTCTTTCAATACTTAGAGCATATTTTATAGTTAATCTCTCTTTTTATCAATAAAAGGAGTTGAATGGTGTTAGACATTGTTCCACTCTGGGTGGAAGAAGAGGTTTGGATCTCAGGACTAGATGTCAAGTTTTATGGTCAAGTTTGTTATCGACTAAGATAAAAAATATGTTCCATATTCAAATTGATTCCAGAGGTTTACCTCTCAAGGACTAAACTGCAATAAGTTTACTTATGTAAGCACATAAGAATGGATATAAAAACTAACCTGATGTTTTCCCATATTTACATTAACAGCATTTTTGTTGCCTTTGTATTCACAGGTAACTTTAAACACAAAATTCAGAAAATAAACTAGAGAGCATGAAATAAGCAATAATTCGGTTACTAATTCCTCCTCAAAAGTGTTTAAAAAAACCTGATGTTTTAATAAATATCAATTGTAATTAATGTTCTGAGTATGTAAAATTTTAATGTGTAATGAAAAACCAAAAAAAAGAAGAAACTACCTTTAGGAGTGTAAGTCTTGAAAGCCAGACCTGTATGACAGCCAATTGCTTGACATTTCCTAAAAGCCACTTAAGTAACTAATTGTTCAGAATGAAAAATATCTATTGCAGTTGGCTTCCAAATATGATATGTACATGTCCAAAGGATCATTATGGAAGAAACACCATACATGTAGGAGCATGGATTTCTACTTTTCAAGCAACTCCCGAAGTGAAAGGGAAGAGAAGAAATTTATGCAGGTGAATATTTTCATTCTGTCACAAGCCCTTATTTGCACATATACTTGTGTGAACAGGGAAGGCCTGTGCGAAGGAGGGTTTGCAAGACTGGCTTCTGTAATTGGCTTCTCAATGTGTCTGAATGCTTGAATGACTGAGCAGTCATCAGGGTGCCTGTAAGTCTTGTTCACATTAAAGAGATTTATGTTTTGTGTACAACAACCAATAGGTCCCTTATGGTTCTGGCCTGACCTCAGATTTTAGAAATCAGTGACCATGTTTTGTAAAGAGATTGTGCTACAGCTTTTCCATAGCATTAATTTTACATCATTGTAGAAGCATCCTGGAAAGGGTTCATCAGCTTTCACATGTTCCAGGGTCCTGGTCTCATAATACACACAGTGAATTATTATCTGTTTGTGATACATAAGTTTGCAGCTAGATTTCAGTACTTTCTCTCGTAACTCAAATTTTTTAACAGAAGTTACAGTGAGTTTGTGACGTTCCTGTTCCACATTCATCATTGTCTGTGCATGGTTGACATGTTTATTCACTGCAATAGAAGTGGTAGGTCAATATTGCCTCTCTGTGGACAAGGCATTAAAATGTGCGTCAAAGACCTTGTAGGAAGGTGCTGGAGTACACAGGGTAGGCCCTACTAACCAGCTGATCTTTTTATTTAATTTACTTTTATTTTTATTTTTCACTCCCATAAAAAATACAAGATTTTGCCTTCTTGATCATTTATTTTTTACTAGCTTGAGGGTCAAATAGCAAAATAGCTGTTTTCTAACCACCTAAATAAATTACCCTGTTGTGCATAGAAACAACTTCAGCTCCATTCTATTCAAACTGGTTTTTGTTGCAGTCCTTGGAATAAAATCACTTGACATCCAAGTGCAGGTTCCGACACACGCAGGTCAAGATTTGCTGTTCTAGAGGGAATTAACTGAAGTGTGGGTGATGGGGGGACAATGAATGAGAAGAATAACAGAGCTGTTCTTAGACTGGAACTAGATTGGCCTCCTCTCACCCTGGAGAAAAACACAGAAGCAGCACAGGACTTATTGGTGTGGGTGTAGACCTTTGTGGTAGTTAACTGTGCCCCAAAGTAGAGAGGACTCTAGAGAATTCTCAAAAAATAGGAAATTTTTTTAGACATCTTTTTTTTTAAATTCAATTACTAGTTGTTGGTAATACCTCTCAAAGCTAAAGCCTAGAAGAAAGAATATTAAACTAGGAAAAGTGGTCAACTGTACTGAAAAAAGACTAGGCATTGCTTTCTGTTTATGACTGGGAAGGCCAGCTCAGTCAAATAACTTTCTTTCACTTGCTTCTTTCAGAAGTTCTAGGCTGGAAGTAATATTTATGTAAATGAATTTTGCAATTAAAATACCCCTGATTCTGAAACTCCCTTTTTATCAGTGATTTACTGTGATGGTAAGCAGTTTTATGTTAATATTTCTTTATATCCTCCATGGTTCTATATGTAGAGGGCTGCAGATACAAATTTACTAGCAGACTTCTGAAACAGGAATTTCATCTCTCAATGAGGTCTTTCATACTTTGACTGTTAAGCCTCAAAGAATCCTTCATCAAAAGAACGTTGATTACCTGGATGGATTTTCCTCACTTGATTGTTTATTTTGCTGACATTTCTAAATAAGAAAAAACAAATTATTTCATAGTTATAATAATGAAATATATTCTTTGCTAGATCAAAAAAACAAAACAACAACATTTCTGAATTGACATAGTTGCAATCTGAAAGAAAAGAAAATTCTTAGTAAAATATAAATTAAATGTATTTAACTTGCTTTAAAATGACTGATAACTGTTAAATAAATTGCATTTGAGTGGTTCAACTGCTTGCAAATCTCTTTAAAGAGTTCTCTTTAATCAGTTTGGAAACAGTCAAAGTAAAAAGTATCTTCCCATGCCTACAATTTCCATCCCTCAAACTGCTACTGAAAGAAATTTTACAGCCTGTTCTAGACTGATGATGTATAAGAGAGTACAATCTGAAATTGTTTTCCTTTCTTTTCTCCTGCTTTACTTGCCTAACTTTATGAGAATATAGCTGGACATTTAGGTATGAAACCTCATTTCCAAAATGCCACACTTGAGGAACTTCGGAGAATATCAGAGGACAATTAAATTCTGGAACTTTTCCTGCCAAATCCTTAACCAAAGAAAGTATCTCACGGACAATTACTTTGTTTCCAGGAAAAAATCTTTAGTACAAAGACAGATTTTTGTCTTCCTCTTCATTTTTACACTACATGTCAGGGTCAATGTCATCCTACCTAGTCCCTCCACTACCAGTCTGAGATTGTTCTCTTAGTTAATATGTGCACTGTATTCCATTGCTGTTCTTATGAAAATAAAAGTGAAAGAAAAACATTCTGGACTTAGGTTTAGTTTGGTGTTTTTTCCTTTTTTTTTTTTTTTTTTTAATTGTATAATAAATTGCATGCAATGATGTCATGGTTGTGTGGTTTTATGATTTCAGTACTCATGTAAGTCACTTAGCAGGAAAAAATGCTTATTCTCTCAATCTATGTCTAAAATCTACATATAAGATCTACATATAATTTCATATATAAACCCATATATTTGGATTGTGTCTCTACTTATAGAAATAAAACAAACAGTAGCACAGATATCAAGAAAATAGAATGGTCAAACTGGAAATTAGCATTGTGGGGTGAGATTTGCAAAGAAAATGTGTGCCACCTTCTTTCTTCAGGGGAACTGTACATCTCCAGAGGGTAATTGTAATGATTTCCTGTCGGCCAAAAGAATGAGAATTCAGACAAATTAATACCCTGAAGTTCAACATTAGGATTTCTTCGTACTTTGTACTCAACTGATACAGCACGTTGCATATAAGATGACAAATTAATTGATTTTACCACCCTCATTAGTTAGACAACATAAAAGAGATGAACTAGTAAATAATAGTGTCTTCACTGAGTGTGTTTTGTGGCCCCTAAATGCAAAGAGATTATATGGCTTTCCAAGGCCAGTAATTGTCATAAAAAAACATGTGGGAGACAACTCATATTATGGAGAATACAAAGACATTAGATAAACATGTTCATTTTGAGACAGCCTTACTTTATTCAAGTAAGCATATCTCAACAGCCGTTTTCAGCCACCTGAATCACATTTTAAGATGGAGCTACTAAAATTGCCAGAGCACCTATTGCAAATATATGTACAAGTGAGCAAAAGGAGGAAAACTGGAGTTCTAGTTTCAAACACTCACACTTCAATATTCTGTTTTAAGTAAATTTTTGTAAAGGCAAATTACGGGCATCTTCTAGAATATCTTCTCTGAAATGTTTAATTCTGTCATCTGGGATGTGGTTGAGGGCATATTAATTAAATCAGTTTTTGATTGTTGAGGTCAAATAACTCCAATTTTACATGGCAAGCAATGTGTAGATCAAGTTGTTATGAAGGACTTATTATGCAGTCTCTTTGGTTTCCAGATCAATAAACTGTAAAAAGTAGCATGACAGAGAAGTTCTACAAACCTAGTTGTCTACCAAACAGGGCTTTTTTATTTCTGGCATTTTCATAGATCACCATCCAGCTCATTCAGAACGAATTGCACTCTACATATTGCAGAGTTTTTAAAATAACTGCTGCCTTTCTAGACTACTGATTTGCAGTTAGCAGTCTCAGAAACCAGGACTGAAAAAAAACCCACATCCTTTCCTATTAACCTTAATTGCTACCTCTTTGACTATCTGTGTTAGACCAGATAAAAAATTATGTATTTTCCTCCTGAACAAGTATATTAACAATTCATTAGCCACCTTATACTTTCATTTATGCTGCCATGTTTACTTTGTCTACATTTTACATTGTTTTTCCCTTTATCTTGAGATTTAGTTTTTCAACTAGTAGTATTACTTATGTAGAAGAAAAATAAGAAACTTAATTTCTATAAATCTGATTTATTTGAATTTAGTAATTTTGGGCATATTTTAAGACTTATGAAGAAAAAGAATGAAAATTAAAACAACTAGAGGAAAAGGTTAAAAAGTTTAGATTACATAAACAGCAAATACATCTTTATTAACTCAGAACTTCTAAGAATTGAAATTTATCTACTGACTGAAAAATCTATTATTTATACCATTTTATCTGTGACTCCAATTCTCATCTCCTTTCTTTGTAGTTTCTGAATATGCAACTGTAGATCCACTCCAAGATTTAATAGTTAGCATGTTTTAAGTATTTTCACTTGAAGTTTCAACATTTTTATAGGAGTGGACCTCCTCTGAAATTCAATAATACACTCCAGAAGGAAATTTTTTTTTTTAATTTATTATGGCATTCATTCAGTAACATCATTGCTCACAGAATTACTCCCAAAATATTACTAAATTGAAACAATGGGAACAAAGACACAAGCATACAACTAACCAAGTGTAACCAAAGAAAAACTATTAAGATGAATAAAAAAGAGAGTTATTGTGGTTTCTTAATTCCTTTGTTTATTTTTTTTCCAAAATATCAAACTTCTAGATTATTTTACATTTCCTCAAAGAGTGAGTAGAAAAAGAAAAGGCATTATTGCAAATATCTGGAGAAGAGAACACTACTTATTAGAATTTCACATTTCTCAGGTAGAGTTCCTCTTTCATAAAATTTCATTTTTTTATTTTGTTTGGAATTTCTTTATAAATGTTGTACGCATGAGAAAAAAAAAAGATGGTAGATATCTCATAAATTGAGAAATGGATTGTAGCAAAAGCAATCATCAGCAGGAATATAACATACGTGGAAAATATTAAAGCATAGCACTTGTGAACTACACTGCATTATCTTGAGTTCTTTATAACCGTGAATACTCAGCTACATTGCGTTGCTCTTGAGCAATGGTGAAATCTGTCATGACTTATGTCATATAGGTAATGAGTAATGTGTGATTTTTTTTTTTAATTATTATAAAGTTACTAAGTAAGGACCTTTCTGGAACAGTACATCAATGATAAGACGCTGACCCACAGTGATTTTTTTTGGTAGTGTTCTAAAGTTCCTTGTGTAAGTAGTGTAGGACATTGAAGCAGCTGCCTTGAATGCATCCACCATCTGGAAAAGCTTTTAAGTTTTATTAATATTTGTGACTGGTGTAGAGAACTGGGATCAACAGCATTAATTTATTCTGATATTTAGTTTCTGATTTTCCGGAGCTGTGCACCAGTCACCAGAATCATAGTTAAAGCTTTCAAACAACAATGAAAACATTATCCAGTGGTTAGGGCTCAACCTGTGTTTCCTTCACTTCAACATCTTTTGCTACAAGTTACCCAAAGAGATCCTTTCCTGTTCCATGAAGCTATCAAGAGTATTTGCTGAGGGTAATAATCATTTAGCCAGCTGTGCATTTGATGGTGCTTTTAATCAATCATCAGTCCCGGCCGGCGCAGGGATCCCCCCAGGGGCGCCGTGTGTTTGGGGCAGTCCTGGCTGGCGCAGGGACCCCCCCAGCCGCACCGCGTGCGCTCCGCCCGCCGCGGCTGCGGGGAGGGGGAAGGAGGGGGAACCTTGCTGTCTGGTGCTGAGCCCCGTGGAGGAAGAGAGAACAGCTTCGGAGCACACAGACGTTTGCCGTTCCAGGTTTGGGGGGTAGGAGGGGGGTCGGGGGGGGGGGGGGGAGGGCGGGGCAATCCTGTATCAAGTGTCACTGGTAAGCAGTGCCCCTGAAGATATGTGGTAACACAGTGGTGAAAGGATAAGGTCTGGGTGGATAGTGGGGTTCCTTTAGTGTGATAGGGGTCCCAGCCAGGCTGGGGCCTTGTAAGACACCCCAGCCTTGGATGGGTATGGGGGCTAGAACGGTTGGTTTGTTTAGTTTGTCTGTTTGGTTTTGGTTCACCGGCGGCTACTGCCCAGGTTCGACATGTTCTGGATATATTTGCTTTGCTCTGTCACGTCCTGAAAGGGTGGATAGGTCAAAGCGTTGTTCCTGGGTATCTCCTTGAGACTGCATATAGATAGGTGATAGTAAAGTAGGAAATGGAAGACTTGCCCAAATCGTTCTAACAGGTACGTAGCCTGTCTATCCCTATGTGGTTGCGAGCTATGCTGGCGATGGTACATGTCTTCGGTAGGGTCGCCCATGCCAGACAGGTCAAAACCATAGGACCAGATACACTACATCCTTGGGCAGGATGAGCTCGTTAGCCTTCTGGCAGTCATCCTAGGAGAAGGACAACTCTAATCCCAAACCAGGGCAGATGGAGCTCGCTTAGCCCTGTAAGGCCATCCATCTAAGAGAAGGTCACTCTAATCAAACCTATGTCCTGAGGACCTCACTGCCAGCGTCCAAGCTTGCTCGACCCTGGCAGATGAACCTGAGGATTAAAGGGTGGGTTCAGTTCCGTGCATACTGCATCTCACCTAAAAATCCATTGCACAGGCTTGAAGGCTTTACCCGCATGCAAAAAGTCCTGTAACGACACACGAGGGTCGAAACGGTAGGTGAAAGGTGCACTGGAAGCCGCAGACCCAACCCTGCATGCAGGTGGTTCAGGATATTGGTCATTTGAGACTGATGGAGATGACAGTCTCTTGGGGCAGCACCCTGAACAACCAAGCAGCCTTTTCAAGGACAGCACTGCTTGCTCCACTTGGAGAGGGGCCTAGAAAAGGTGGCCTAAACAAAGCTCATCTCCACCTTCACCCGGTTGGTTAACCGCAGACCAACGGGTATCTTCTTCCAATGTGGTCGCACAAAGATCAAAAGACAAAGGCATGCACCTGCCTCCAAAGGTGTACCTAAATTAACTCTAGCATGCTGGAACATCAGAACCATGCTCGATTCTGCAGACAGCGGACGTCCTGAGCGTCGCTCTGCCCTGATTGCCCATGAACTGCCTCATCTCAACATTGACATAGCTGCTGTCAACGAAGTTCACCTTCACAAGGAAGGCAGCCTCAGAGAACATGGTGCCAGTTACACACTCTTTTGGTCAGGTAATCCTAGAACCAAAAAACATCTCTCAGGAGTTGGCTTCCTGATCAAAAACTCTATTGTTCCTAAACTCGAAAATCTGTCAACAGGTCACTCTGACTACATTATCTCCCTACGCCTTCCACTCCACAACAAGCAACATGTTGTCCTCTTTAGTATATATGCCCCAACTCTCCAAACTGACCCTGCCGAAAAGGATAAATTTTACACTGACCTGCACCTCCTTACCCAAAAGGTACCAGCAGAGGATAAGATCATTATCCTTGGTGATTTCAATGCTAGAGTAGGAAAAAATTTGAAGCCTGGAAAGGAATATTAGGCAAGCATGGTGTTGGAAACTGCAACGATAATGGTCGACTTCCGTTAGAATTCTGCACGGAGCAACAGCTCACCATCACTAATACTATCTTTCAACAGAAAAATAGTCTGAAGACAACCTGGATACACTCCAGATCTAAGCATTGGCATTTCATCGATTATGTCTTGGTGCGACGGAGGGATGTCCGTGATGTCCACCACACCCGCATGATGCCCAGCGCAGAATGCCAAACAGACCATCAGCTTGTGCGCTGTAAACTCAACTTCAATGTCAAATTCAAACCTAAAAGGGGCAGCATCCCAAGAAGAAGACTCCAAGTTAACAATCTCCAATCAGCCACAGTGAGAGAAAGATTCCAGGCAAACCTTCAAACTAGGCTCGAAAACCATTCTATAGATTCTGCAGATTCCTCTCCTGAAACAATTTGGCACCATATTAAAAACAGCATCCTGCAAACCTCCGAAGATTCCTTAGGGTTCTCCCTCAAGAAGAACAAGGAGTGGTTTGATGAAAACAATCAAGAGATTGAGGAATTGTTGAGGAAGAAGAGAACCGCCCACCAAGCACACCTCGCACTGCCATCCTGTCACGCAAGAAAAATAGCCTTTCGTCTTGCATGCAGCAAGCTCCAACAGAAACTCCATGACATCCAGAACAAGTGGTGGACTGATCTAGCTGAAAAAACTCAACTATGCGCAGATACGGGTGATCACAAAGGATTCTATGAGGCCCTGAAAACAGCATACAAGCCTACATACCAGGTCCAAAGCCCTCTACTCAGCGCTGATGGTCAAATGCTTCTGACAGATAAAACCTCCATTGTGAATCGATGGTCTGAACACTTTCAGACTCTTTTCAGTACTAGCCGTGTAGTCCAAGACTCAGCAATTCAGTCCATCACACAACAACCAGTGAAGAATGAATTGGATATTGCTCCTACCATGGGAGAACCTCTTAAGGCCATACAGCAGATGAAAACTGCCAAGGCAGCTGGGGTTGATGGAATTCCACCCGAAGTCTGGAAGCATGGGGGCCAAGCACTCCATGCTAAATTTCATGAGTTTGCGGTGCGCTGTTGGGAACTAGGCAAACTACCATCAGACCTTTGCGATGCAGTCATCATCACTTTGTATAAGAAGAAAGGAATTAAATCAGACTGCTCAAATTACCGTGGTATTACTCTGCTCTCCATTGCTGGCAAAATCCTGTCAAGAATACTCTTGAACAGACTAATACCCGCTATAGCAGAAGGAATTCTACCTGAAAGACAATGTGGTTTCAGAGCCAACAGAAGTACCACAGACATGGTATTTGTTCTCAGACAACTGCAAGAGAAGTGTAGGGAACAGAACAAAGGTCTCTATGTAACCTTTGTTGACCTCACCAAGGCTTTCGATACTGTGAGCAGAAAAGGTCTGTGGTAGATTCTGGAACGTTTAGGTTGTCCCCCCAAGTTCCTTAAAATGATCATCTCACTCCATGAGGATCAGCACGGCCAAGTCAGATATGGTAACACACTTTCTGAGCCCTTTCTAATAACCAGTGGTGTGAAACAAGGCTGCGTTCTCGCTCCTACCTTATTCACAGTCTTTTTCAGCATGATGCTCCAAAGGGCCATGGCAGACCTCGATGATCAGGACAGTATCTACATTCGATATCGTACTGATGGAAGCCTATTCAACCTAAGGCGACTGAAGGCCCACACTAAGACCTTAAACCATCTTGTCCGGGAGCTGCTTTATGCTGATGACGCCGCCCTTGTCACCCACACAGAAGTAGCCCTGCAGCATTTAACATCCTGCTTTGCAGACGCTGCTGAGCTCTTTGGGCTGGAAGTCAGTTTAAAGAAGACAGAAGTTCTCCATCAGCCTGCACCTCAGGAAGTCTTCCATCATCCCCACATCACTATTGGCCAATCAGAGTTCAAATCAGTTCAGCAGTTTAATTACCTAGGTAGCCTCATCTCCTCGGATGGCAAGATTGACGGGGAGATAGACAATAGGTTAGCAAAGGCATATAGTGCTTTTGGAAAGCTTCATAAAAGAGTTTGGCGAAATAAACACTGGAAGAAAAGTACAAAGATCAGTGTTTACAGAGCCATAGTGCTGTCTACTCTCTTATACGGATCTGAATCATGGGTCATCTACCACCACCACCTGCATCTCCTAGAACGCTTCCATCAACGCTGTCTCCGTACAATCCTAAACATCCACTGGTCAGATTATGTGACCAATACATCTGTTCTAGAACAAGCAGCAGTCACAAGTATTGAGGCCATGTTGCTGAGAACACAGCTGCGTTGGGTAGGACATGTCTCAAGGATGAAGGACCACCACCTCCCTAAGATCGTGCTTTATGGTGAACTTGCCACTGGCTGCTGCATGAGAGGAGCCCCGAAGAGAAGATACAAGGACTCCCTGAAACAACATCTCAGCCTTGGTCATATTGATCAACATAACTGGTCTACCCTGGCCTCCAATCGGGAGGTCTGGAGACACACTATCTATAACACTGCTGCTTCTTTCGAAAACGCGTGCAGGATCACTCCTGAGGAGAAAAGACAACGCAGAAAGAATGGTGTCTTGTAGATACCACCTAAGGAGTCTTTCTGCTGTGCCTTTTGCAATCGGACATGCCTATCTCATATTGGCCTTTTTAACCACCAACGCGTGTGCAACAAACTGGGTAGAGCCCTTCCCAAATCTTCGTTCACGAGGCCTAGCCATGATGATGATAATCATTCATAGAATATCCTGAGTTGGAAGGGAGCTGCAAGAATCGAGTCCAACTCCTAGTCCTGCTCACGATATCCCAAGAATTACACCAAGTGCCTGAGAACATTGTCCAAACACTTCTTGAACTCTGTCAGGCTTGGTGCTTTGGTCACTTCCCTGGGAAGCCTGTTCAAGTGCCCAAACCCCCTCTGAATGAAGAACCCTTTCCTAATATCCAACATAAACCTCCCCTAACACAACTTCATCCCATTCCCTCAGGTGCTGTCACCAGTCACAAGAGAGAAGAGATCAGTGCCTGCCCCTCTGCTTCTTCTTGTAAGGATGTGGAAGACTACAATGAGGTCTCCAGTCAGTCTCTTCTTCTCCAGGCTGAACAAACCAAGTGACCTCAGCCACTCCTTCTGTAGTTTTGTCTCTAGAGCCTTTATCACCTTTATGACCTTACTTTGGATGCTCTCTAAGAGCTTTAGATCCTTCTTATATTGAGGCCGAAAACCGCATACAGGACTCGAGGTGAGGCTGCCCCAGGTCAGAGCAGAGCAGGACAATTCCCTCCCTTGCCTGGCTGGCGATGCTTTACCTGATGCCCCCAAGGACACAGTTGGCCCTCCTGGCTACCAGGGCACTGCTGACTCATATTTAATTTACCCCCAGTTCTCTTTCTGTGGGACTACTCTCCAGCATCTCATTCCCAACTCTGTCTATTCATTCAGAGTTACCTCATCCCAGATGCAGAATCTGGCACTCGTCCTTGTCAAACTTCATACAGACAGTGATGGCCCAGTCCTCTAATTTGTCAATGTCTCTCAGCAGGGTCTTCCTGCTCTCAAAAGAGTCAACGGCTCCTCCTAATTTAGTATCACCATCAGATATACTTAGTGTACCTTCGAGTCCTTCACTCAAGTCCTTTTTGAAGATGTTGAAGAGCACAGAGCCTAAGATGGAGCTCTGTGGAACCCCACTAGTGAACGGTCATCAGCCTCATGTCACCCCAGTTGCTATAACCCTTTGTTATAACCCATGAGCCAATTGCTCATTCATTGCATAACATGTTTATCCAGTTGTGTGCTGGATACTCTGTCTGGAAGGATTCTGTGAGGGACAGTATCAAACACTTTAGCAAAATGCAAAATGATTACTTCAACCGGCTTCCCTTGATCCACTAATTAGGCTACCTTGTGGTAATAGGAAATTGAGTTTAAAAAACAGGACTTTCCCCTCATGAAACCATGCTGGCTGTGACCAACGACTGCGTTGTCCTCCAAGTGTTTTTCCATAGCTCTTAGAATAATCTTCTGTGTAATTTTACCAGGCACTGAAGAGAGGCTGACGGGCATATAGTTTCCAGAGTCTTCCTTATTGCCGTTCTTGAAAACTGGGACAATGTTTGTCATCTTGCAGTCAAATGGGACCTCTTCAGACTCCCAAAACCATTTGAATATCACAGAGAGAGGTCTCTCAATGCCATCAACCAGCTCTTTGAGTATCCTTGGATGAACCCCATCAGCCTCCATAGACTTATAGGGATCCAGCTGGAGCAGCAGATGCCACACAAGTTTGGGGTTGACTGGAAGTTTATAACTCTCACAACCATGGTCCTCCAGCTCCTCAAGCTCACTTGCCCTGTCTATCCTTCCTGAAGAGCCTGTAACCATCCAACAAGGCCCTCTATTCACAGGACTCAGCTCACCAGGGTTCACTTATGCCTGTGATGTATCTCTGTGACTGGGCCAAGGTTTGTAACTCCTCTTGCTTGCTCTTTGCTTGCTTTGCTAAGCTATTTCATCACAGGGCAAAAATAGAGTATACACTTGAGAACTACACGAGTTACAGTTTTTCGCCACCTAAGCCCTTTCTCAACCTGTTTGAAAGTACGATATTTTTTTCTTTTATATATTGGTCATATCCATCCATATGGAAAATTTTCATATGATTTTTCCACTTGGATGACAGAATTACTATTCATAAAATGTCAGACCAGGAACACTAAAAACCCAAAGGTATTATTTAATATTAGGAATTATATCTTCTCTTCATCCTAGTGAGTCATTACTACTGATCACTGAAGTCTGAAAAATATTACTTCAAAAGAAACTACTATCTCTGACCTTCTTGAGTCCCTGATTTCTTTTCTTTTGATCCTGTAATAAAACAAGCATCTTTGGTTACTTACAAAGTCTCACAATTCTAGTACTGATACAGAAATGTAACTTAGGAGGAGGTTAAACAAAACCAGTAGTTACCTCAGCATTTGATTTTTTGTCTGCTTCAGAAGCTACATGGTCAGCAGTAGCAAGAAATTTAGTTAGGTTATCTATTTTCAAACAACAAAAAACTCTTTCTTTCTTTTTCTTTCTTTCTTTCTTTCTTTCTTTCTTTCTTTCTCTTTCTTTCTTTCTTTCTTTCTCTTTCTTTCTCTGAGAAATATTTTTGTAAATTCATCTTAAATTCCTTTGATTTGAACAAAAATGCTCTGACAATGTCTTCCAATATTATTCCTCTAGGATTACTTAATCATACTTTGGGAGGACTGGAGGATAAACCCTCACCTAAAGTATATCACATGGGCTTTGTTATTTACTAAGCGGCTATTTGTTTATTCTCAATGTGTTCCTCCAAGTCCCTAATTAATTACTCTTAAGCTTCCAAGTTGAAGTTGAGATGCAGAAGAACTGTATTATCTTGTGTTGTTCTTTGCCTAAGGAACATTGGAATTTTAATACGGGATGCAATACCTCAAGGCTATATTCTAGCATTATTATGCAGGTTATACAATATTACTAAAGCATATAATGAGCCATGTTAGACAGTAACCAAATATTTAACTAAATGTATTTCAGTGGGTAATGGCATTGCAGTAATACTTGCTTACTTGGCAAAACTGCTGATTAAATAAACTCATTAATTTAATTAAATTGTGTGATGGATACTTTCATTTCAATAGTTTTCTTCAGAAATTGTAAGGATTGGACCAAAAGAAAAAATAGTTCTACTTTCATGAAACTCTCCATAGAAATAAATATAAACATAAGAAATGCAGAATTTTCAGAAGCTTTTATATCAGCAAAAAATTATCAGGAATGTATTCTTCTATGTATTATATTTCATTTAAACCCCCTCCCCAAAATTATATGACTGTCATGGTTTCAGCAGGCCCAAAATCCAATTCTGATTCCTAGCCCCCCACCCACATCTCAACCCCATGTGAGATGGGTTTTCCAGACAAAAACACGAGACTCAATATGGGGGGAAGGAATATATTACAAAGACTATACACGTGAATAAATACTATAATACATTACAAACAATCTTAACTCTATATCTATCTCTACCATGACAATAATATTTACAATGGGCCAAATCTCTTCTCCCTCCAAATAAAAGTCCAGGAGAGAAGAAGAAGAAAAGACCCCTTCCAGTCTGTGAGCAGCAGGTCTTCCTCTCTAGGCAGCAGGCTCTCTTCTTCTCTTCCACCAGAAACAGTTGCTGGCTCTCTGCCAGCACACACGAGGGAGGTTTCCAAGTCTCTCTCGGCCCCCGTCTCCAAACAAGGGGTCTTTCCATGGGCTGCGTAACCCCAGACACGGCCGCTACACCATGGTCATATCACGAAGCACCGGGGTCTCCGTGACGGTCTGGTATCCTCAGGGGAAATCAAGCCCCTGTGCAGAGCTCCCATGCTCTGCCTCAAAGATGGCTGCCAGCTTCTCTGAAGCTGGAGCAGGGGGGGCCAAGGTCACCCCCCACACACACACATTCCTTCGGCCGTCCTGGCTTATCTCTCAGGAGGCCATGAGCTTCCTAGCTCTTCTCAGCAGTGCATACTGCACTTTAGGACTCCTCTCAGTCCACCACCCCCTCCTCTTTCTCAGAGGGGTCTCTAGCGAGTTTGGGGGGTTTGGTTTGTCCAGTTCTTACCCTCCAAAACTCTGTTCCTGCTGCTGGCTCGGTTCTACTCCTGCTGCTGCTTCTTCCTTCTCTTCAGACATCTCTGTGTCTTCCATGCAGCATACCGGCTTATGTTCCTCCTTCTGGTCCTTATCAGTTGGCTCTTTGCCACTGCTCTTCAGACGCTGCTGTCCCTGCTGCTCCGTCACCCACTCGCAGTGGAGAAAACTCCTTCGGCATCTCAGACACAGGCACTTAGTTCAATTCTGAGTCCCTGCAGCCCCCCAACCGGGGGCTGGGGGGGCAGAGGCCCCCAAGGGGCCGGAGCCCCTTCTCCTCGTGGCCTCTACAACATGGCCACCTCTTCTTCCCCAGACAAGAACCACTGCTTCGCTTCCAGTCTCCAGAGATATGTTTATATTTTGCAGGAGCACTGATTGGTCAAGCCCCAAGGGTCACCACCCCCTGGGGGTTACCACTTTCTTAGTTTCAGGGGGAAAACCTGGCTCAAACCACTACAATGACTCAAGAACAATTGTTACCAATGAAGAGAAGATGACGATATTTGCTTTTGTAAATATGTATATATATATATACATTGAAAATATATTCATGATGCCACTAACGCAACTAAAAGTATCTGAATTAATGTATAACTCTAACACAGGAGGAAAAATTACTGTAACCTGCTGGCAACATGGTGGGATTATATGATTTCATCCCTCTCATTTCTTCTACAGATTATTCTTCCATTTTGTCCTGAAAGATTTTGAGTGCCTGGAAACTCTCTCACTTCTAAAACCTTTTTTGCCACAAGATGAGATTGGACCTTACCTAGTATGTGAGAAGCAGTTTCTAATTGAGGATCATCTGCAAGTCTCATGCTTTGAATATATTTTCTATCAGTAGTCTAAGATAATTTGAAACTGATGCACTTCAAATCTGCTATATTTGCAATTTCATTCAAATAATTTCCTTCTAAAAAAGTTTAAAATTTCACAATGTCCTTTTTATGTTCATTTTTACAGTAACATTGTCAAAAATGTTTCCAGTGCCTACGTATAAATAAAACATTTAAATTTATATCATAGGGTGTTGTCAGATGATTGCAGTGAGTTCAGTTGGAGAGATCTAAAACATTAGGAACCCCTTAGGTAGAGATTATTGTTTCTTCATTTGAATTTCAATAACTGTTTTATTATTGAAATAATGTAGTGCAATAAGAACAAATTGTGAGTGTGGGGCAACACAATGTGCACCTTGCTGGGGCTTTTTTTGCTGGATTAGTCATTCTCAGTACTGAGAACTGCTTACCTGTTAGCAGTAGATGTTAACAGATATTAGATGTGCATCTTGCTGGGTTTTTTGGTGGTTTTATTTTTGTTTGTTATCTTTTGGGTTTGTTTGGGTTTTTTTGTTTTTTTGTTTTTTTAACCCTAAACGAGTCAAGAGGTCAAAGAACATTTTGCAATATGAACCAGATCATATTAGCAGGTAATAAGGACAATTCTTCCCTCCTCCCTCTGCTTCCTCCCCTCTCTACCCCTTACCAGCTGCTTAAGAAGCATAAAAATACTTCTATGCTGGAAGCAGGTATCATTTCAAGATCTATTAATCTGCTGTAGCTATCTCCATTGCATCCTTTCTGCTGTACACTGCCTCGCATGAAAACCAGCTCTGCTTCACTTTCATCTAATGTTCTTGATGACATAGTGCTGTGCCAGAAAGATAGACATGACTGCCAGTAAACTAGTATCTGATGATATAAATAGTTTTGTGACTTGTAAAACCAGAGTGGCAGTAAAACCTAGGCAATGGTGCTACTTTTTTTTATCAGCTAGAGGAATATATATAACTCTGATTTGTAGTGATGCTGTCCAAAGCTGTTTCCAAAAGTAAGCTCTGTTAGCACATGAAGACTCTGTGACTGAAATGCAGAATATTTCCTGTTATTTAATATGATGGAATTGACTGCAATTTTTATCCTTTCCTAGGTGATAACTACAAATGCAGCAATTCAAATAAGAGGCAGGAGGTCAATAACTTACTAAATGGCTACTGAGTTTTGACTATATATGGTAGCCCACCTGCCTTGCCATGAAAAGAAAATTACTTGGGGTAACATAGTTTTGGAATTTCAGTAGTAATCAGCATCAGTGGAAATTATAAATACTCAAAGCCATTCACACATAATGTCTTTCATTTACTCCTTGGTGCCGTATAGTGCAATGAGACCTTTAAAGAGAACGTTTTCTCCCACTGTGAAAGTCTTTTTTTATAGTGCAATAAGGTTTGTAGGGGTCCATTTGGGAAAACATAGTTATCTTGGGAGATGATTCACAATTTATTTCACCTTGCCTGGAGGCTTTCCCCTTAATAAGTTTTCGACTATCAGGTTTTAAAAGTTTATAAAAACAGAGGAAAACTTTTCTTCTTTTCTTTGTGAAAAACAGCAGCTTATGGCCACCTGGCAGTCTAGCATAGAATAAAGGAGTGGTGAACATACAAAAAGCAAAGATTGACACAGTTCTGTTGAAGGTCACAAAATTTGCTGCCATTTACCTTTCTTACTGGTAGAGAAACTCAGAAAGTTGTAATGTTTCTTATGGTCATAATGGTCATAGCCTTCCAAAATTGCTAATAGTTTAGTTTATGCATAGATTAATGATTAGATCTTCCTGAACTGCCATTTTGACAGCTATAGTTTGCCATATAAGATGTTCTCTGAGAAACAAAATGAGGGTGAATATTTTAGAATTTGGATAACTCATCAATTATCAACTACTAGAAAGTATTTCAGAGCAATATAGAATCATAGAATCAGTCAGGTTCAAAGGGACCTCTGAGATCATCAAGTCCAACCCTTAATCCGCTACCACTGTGGTTAGTAGACCATGGCACTAAAAACCTCCAGGGATGGAGAATCCACCACTTCCCTGGGCAGCCCATTCCAATGCCTGATTACTCTCTCTGTAAAGAATTTCTTCCTAATATCTAACCTAAACCTCCTCTGGCAGAGCTTAGGACCATGCCCTCTTGTCTTACTGATAACTGCCTGGGAGAAGAGACCAACCCCCACCTGGCTACAACCTCCGTTCAGGTAGTTGTAGAGAGTGATGAGGTCTCTCCTGAGCCTCCTCTTCTCCAGGCTAAACAACCCCAGCTCCCTCAGCCTCACTTCATAGGACTTGTGCTCCAGAGCCTTCACCAGCCTTGTTGCTCTTCTCTGGACCTGCTCCAGCACCTCAATATCCTTCCTGAACTGAGGAGCGCAGACCAGGACACAGTACTCGAGGTGTGGCCTCACCAGCACTGAGTACAGGGGAGAATCACTTCCCTGGACCTGTTGACCACACTGTTCCTGATCCAGGCCAGGATGCCCTTGGCCTTCTTGGCCACCTGGGCACACTGCTGGCTCATGTTCAGATTCCCGTCAATCCAAACTCCTAGGTTCCTTTCTGCCTGACTGCTCTCCATCCACTCTGTACCCAGCCCGTAGTGCTGCATGGGGCTGTTGTGGCCAAAGTGCAGGACCCGGCACTTGGCCTTGTTGAACCTCTTCCTGTTGGAATCAAGACAATCTCTCCAGCTTGTCCAGGTCCCTCTGCAGAGCCCTCCTGCCTTCCAGCAGATCAACACTCCCCCCCCAACTTAGTGTCATCTGCAAATTTGCTGATGGTGGACTCAATCCCCTCATCTAAATCAATAAAGATATTTAATAGGACTGGGCCCAACTCTGATCCCTGGGGAACACCACTAGTGACCAGCCACCAACTGGATGCAGCACCGTTCACCACCACTCTCTGGGCCCGGCCATCAGCCAATTCCTAACCCAGCACAGAGTGCCCCTGTCCAAGCTGTGGGCTGCCAGCTTTTTCAGAAGAATGCTGTGGGAGAGGGTATCAAAGGCTTTGCTGAAGTCCAGATAGACCACAGCCTTCCCCTCATCCACCAGATGGGTCACCTGGTCCTAAAAGGAGATCAGGTTGGTCAGACAGGACCTGCCCTTCCAAAAAACAGTGCTGGCTGGGTCTGATCGCTTGTCCATCCTGTAGGTGCTGTGGGATTGCACTTAGAATGATCTGCTCCATAACCTTGCCAGGCACTGAGGTCAGGCTGACAGGCCTGTAGTTTCCCGCATCCTCCTTCCAGCCCTTTTTGTGGATGGGCGTGACATTGACCAACTTCCAATCATCTGGGACCTCCCCAGTGAGCCAGGACTGTTGGTAGATGATGGAGAGCAGCCTGGTGAGCTCTTCTGCCAGCTCCCTCATCGCCCTAGAATGGATCCCATCTGGTCCCATAGACTCGCGAGGATCCAAGTTGCTCAGCAGCTCCTTATGAGAAATTCAGGAGTTGAATTCTTAACTGGAAGTCTTTAAACTCTCTAGTTTCTTGTATTTACACTTATTTTCCTTAGTTTTGCTTGGCCAGGCTGATTCATAGCTGTTACTAAAGGCATAGATAATACTACAATATTTCTTTTTTTTCCTTTTGCCTTTGAAATCTGATTTTTATTTTTCAGAGATTCTTCCTCAAAAATTTCTGCTATAAAGTTATTCAAGTTGTCTTATGACTTCTATCCTAAATGTATAGTCATTACTACAAGAACCCAGAAATCATGTACTCAGATGCCAGGTTGTTACTTTCCAGCCTTAAGATTCCTGGGATATGGCTAAATAAATAAATTATAATAATAATAAAGAAATAAATAATAATAAATAATGGCCAGTCTTCGCGAACGAAGATTTGGGGAAAGGTCTTTTACCTTTCCAGCCTGCGCAATGGATTTTTTAGGTGAGACACAGCATGCACTGAACTGAGCCCACCCTTTAATCCTAAGGTTCATCTGCCGGGGCCAAGCAAGCTTGGACAATGGCAGCGAGGTCCTCAGTACGTAGGTTTGTTTAGAGTGACCTTCTCATAGATGGATGGCCTCACAGGGCTAACGGGCTCCATCTGCCCGGGGGGACTGGGATTCGAACCTGGGTCGCAGCGGTGAGAGTCCCACATGCTAACCACTAGGCCACCAGGGGTCCCCTGGGATATGGCTAAGCCTTGTAAGAATTAGCTATTTAGAAATAATGTTGATTTAAATTTTTTGGCTATCTCTTTGTGTTGTAGGGCAAATGCAGATACCCTATCACAAAGAGACTTTATCCTGACAGTGACAATAGAGGTTAAACAAACTGTGAAATTCAAAATAATGATGTGGACCATGATTTTTCTTAAGAAATATAAACTGAAATTCAGAGATTTTTCCCCCAAAAATACAGATCCAACATTAACTGTCTCAAGTATAAAGACAAAGGACGTGATGAAATCTCATGAACTATTATGTAGATTCTTTTGATTCAGGTCTGTGAAAAATGGAGAGGGACAAAATAGGAAGATGACATAACATAATGTATAACAGAAAAACAAAATAAAAAATAATGTCTGCTCAGAGTCCCTATCTACCTTGTAAGTCTTGGAGAGGCTGCTTTCTAGAATATACAAATAATATGAAATGCACACACAAAGAGAAACAATATATATATTTTCCATTTTGTTTGAATAATTTTGAATATTGATTCAAGGTAAGAAACTTCTGCAGCTCCTTCTGATCTTGAGACCTATGGGAATATCTATCCATATTTCTTATCTATCACTTCAATGTCCTCTTCTGCTAGCTCTTGCACAGATTGGTAAATTTTAGAGTGCACATCTTACTCTTATTTTTAATCTTTTCCAGATGTATTTTTAATCTCTTCCAGATGTACCTGCTCAGTTTTCATGAATTCTGCAAACTCTGCCTGAAGCATATCCATGTTAAAGGCATGATTCCCTGAAGGTATTGCTTGTCTCAAAGGCTTCTGAGAAAGTTTCAAGAGAGTATGTCTGGATATCAGAGAACTCTAAGGAGAATAATTTTAGGGATAATCCATGTCTATCCAGAAGCTGAAAGTTGGTGAAGCAACCATCTAGTGGCTGGAGGCCTCATTCCTTGAAATCCATAGCCAACATGAAAGCAGTCCTATCTATGTGGTTAGAAGCAACTTGAGACTTGAGCAATAAATACCCTCTCAGACAAAACACATGAGAATACATTAAAGTCATGCTGCTTATAATCATGTAAACTGTCCAGTAATATACTGTACTTCCTCGGGGTATGGTTAAGCAAAAGTGAATGTGAGCCAATTGCAAGATTTGTTAAGAGAAGAAGGGAAGAGAAGAAGGGAAGAGTGTGACTTCAGTAGATTGTACAACATATTGGCCTCCTATAGGAAATAACTATTTCTGTATGACCTGTCTTTCACTGACTATCCAGTATCAAACTTTACCTTTCCAATGTCAGATTTGAGAAAATGAAGATGGGTCAATGAAAACATACTTTACATTTTAGAATGGTGGTAGACAGCTCTTCAGACAGTAAGGTGAAAGTGAGATGCATGGTTGAATACATCCATAAATATAACATTTTGGGCATTAAATATACACAGAAGAAGCCAGAGTGCTGCATCCAGCTCTGAAGTCCTTGGAACAAGACAGGCATGGACCTGTAGGAGAGTGTCCAGAGGTGGGCCTCAGAAAACACTGGAAAAGGTTTCCCAGAGTGAGCAGCTGTGTGGGGCTTAGGTGCCAGCTGAGGTTAAACTATAACACAGTGTTAGGTGTGTGGTAGGGCTCAATGATCCTAAAGTTCTTTTCCAGCTTAAATGATTCTATGATTCTATTTTTCTATGGGGACTCAGACTTTTCAGCTGTTGATTTGAGTCTTTATGCTTCAAGAGAAAGAAGTGCTGTTCTTTCAGAATATTCTTGGATAAAATTTCAGGAAATATGGAGATTATCATTTTTAACACTGAGCCTTTGCTTAGAATGTCAAGCATGTTACCACTTCTCTTAGAGATAACAGGAAGTGCTTCTACAAATATATCAATAACAAAAGGAGGGGCAAGGAAAACCTCCATTCTTTATTGGACATGGGTGGGAACATAGTCACAAAGATGAGGAAAAGACTGAGGTACTTATCAACTTCCTTGCCTCAGTTTTCAACAGTAAGAGAGGTTGTCCTCAGGACAACTGGCCTGCCTACCTTTGGAGCTGGTAGACACAGACAGGAAGCAGAATAGCCCCCTTGTAATCCAGGAGGAAACAGTTAGTGACCTGCTGAGCAACTTGGATCCTAGCGAGTCTATGGGACCAGATGGGATCCATTCTAGGGCGATGAGGGAGCTGGCAGAAGAGCTCACCAGGCTGCTCTCCATCATCTACCAACAGTCCTGGCTCACTGGGGAGGTCCCAGATGATTGGAAGTTGGTCAATGTCACGCCCATCCACAAAAAGGGCTGGAAGGAGGATGCGGGAAACTACAGGCCTGTCAGCCTGACCTCAGTGCCTGGCAAGGTTATGGAGCAGATCATTCTAAGTGCAATCCCACAGCACCTACAGGATGGACAAGCGATCAGACCCAGCCAGCACTGTTTTTTGGAAGGGCAGGTCCTGTCTGACCAACCTGATCTCCTTTTAGGACCAGGTGACCCATCTGGTGGATGAGGGGAAGGCTGTGGTCTATCTGGACTTCAGCAAAGCCTTTGATACCCTCTCCCACAGCATTCTTCTGAAAAAGCTGGCAGCCCACAGCTTGGACAGGGGCACTCTGTGCTGGGTTAGGAATTGGCTGATGGCCGGGCCCAGAGAGTGGTGGTGAACGGTGCTGCATCCAGTTGGTGGCTGGTCACTAGTGGTGTTCCCCAGGGATCAGAGTTGGGCCCAGTCCTATTAAATATCTTTATTGATTTAGATGAGGGGATTGAGTCCACCATCAGCAAATTTGCAGATGACACTAAGTTGGGGGGGGAGTGTTGATCTGCTGGAAGGCAGGAGGGCTCTGCAGAGGGACCTGGACAAGCTGGAGAGATTGTCTTGATTCCAACAGGAAGAGGTTCAACAAGGCCAAGTGCCGGGTCCTGCACTTTGGCCACAACAGCCCCATGCAGCACTACGGGCTGGGTACAGAGTGGATGGAGAGCAGTCAGGCAGAAAGGAACCTAGGAGTTTGGATTGACGGGAATCTGAACATGAGCCAGCAGTGTGCCCAGGTGGCCAAGAAGGCCAAGGGCATCCTGGCCTGGATCAGGAACAGTGTGGTCAACAGGTCCAGGGAAGTGATTCTCCCCTGTACTCAGTGCTGGTGAGGCCACACCTCGAGTACTGTGTCCTGGTCTGCGCTCCTCAGTTCAGGAAGGATATTGAGGTGCTGGAGCAGGTCCAGAGAAGAGCAACAAGGCTGGTGAAGGCTCTGGAGCACAAGTCCTATGAAGTGAGGCTGAGGGAGCTGGGGTTGTTTAGCCTGGAGAAGAGGAGGCTCAGGAGAGACCTCATCACTCTCTACAACTACCTGAACGGAGGTTGTAGCCGGGTGGGCGTCAGTGTCTTCTCCCAAGCAACCAGCAGTAGGACAAGAGGGCATGGTCCTAATCTGTACCAGGGGAGATTTAGCTTGAATAATAGGAAAAAAATTTTCACAGAGGGGGTAATCAGGCATTGGAATGGGCTGCCCAGGGAAGTGGTGGATTCTCCGTCCCTGGAGGTTTTTAAGACGAGACTGGATGTGGCACTTAGTGCCATGGTCTAATAACCACGGCAGTTTTGGATCAAGGGTTGGACTTGATGATCTCGGAGGTTTTTTCCAACCTAGTTGATTCTATGTGATCATGATTTATTCCCTCCCCTCTCCCTCCATATATATTCATGACAACCCCTTAGCATTTTAAGCCTTCTTTTGTTAGTTGGAATGATAGAATTGTGAACATAAGTGAATAGGGAGAAGAAGTGAAGGCAGAGAGAAGAGAATAAGACCATAAGTTCCATATGCAGGCAAGTGGAAGAGTGGCTGCTAAGTGACTGTTTCAGAGCTGTAAAGATTACCTGGTGACACAAAGGCAAAGGGGCATCTGTCATTAGATGACTGGAGTAGGAATGTTCCTTGGATCTATAATTTCAAGTTGGCTGTGAGAATATCAGAATATAGGCATTCCTATATTAAGTATTGCACCATCTGCTGTAAGGGCACATGCTTCATTTGTGTAAAATCACACTCCATCTAGAAGTCCAACCATTGAATGGTTGTGTATCTGACTTAAGAGCTATTAAAAGTTAATTGAGTACATTAATGTGACTACAGCGTTTATCTGATTTAGGAAGAATTCCAAGAGTATTCATGAGCACTGGAAAACCACGAACAGAAATTTCATAAACTTTCTATGCCAGAGAACTAAAGAATGCAAGATGACATGCTGTTATGTGAGATACTGTAATTTCATTTATGACTATTAATATGCTTGCTCAGTTTTACTGACATGCATTGTTTCTGAAGATGAGATTCTCATTTTGAAATAACCATGTAATACGATAGCAAATAAAGGTTTGATTTCTGATTTTTTTTTTTTGTTTAATCACTTGTATTTTCCTATTTAATGCATGCCACGTAATAAAGTTTAACACATTTATTTTTTTTCCTGGATTACTGAACGTTATATTAATTGGTTGTCTTTCTTTTTTTTTCTTTCCTTCACGGTCAGACTGCATCTGTTTATTTTCTAAAAGTGTCCTTTGAAACAATTTGAAACATTACTACATGAATATTTATGACAAATTCATTATATTTTACAACCTCTTCCAGAGAGAGTTAAATTATATCCATCAGAACGTTTGCTGAATTAGTTATGTTATTTTATGGTTATAGAGTCAGTATATTACTTTTGGCCAGATATATGCTGAAACTGATGTTTTATCAAACCAGATTAATTAGACTTTTTCTTTTTTCTTTTTTTGTCTAAATTACTGCATGTGAAATTCTGTAAGAAAGCAAAATAGAAGGATTTAACAACTACCTTGTATTGTGAAATTAAGTTTAAATAATATTCTTTTTGTGTTTACATATATAATAGTTACCCTGAAGCCATGGGGGTTCCACAGGAAAGTACCAAAATCAGGCCCTCCTAACATGCCTGGGAACTTTGGACACTGCTCCTACCCAGAGTGGTTTAACTCTGTGCAGACTGTAAAATGAATCTGGGACTTCATAAACATCCAAGGCCAGTGTATTCTGAGCAAGTGAAATGAGCTTTAGACACTGCACTGAGTCCAGGATATGGGTTTTACTTTCTTGATCCTTGAAGCAACACTCACCAGCCATATAATTTCACTAAATAAGAATACAAATTTAGCGTGCACAAAACCCAAAGTGTATCATGTAGAACACTGTGGATACAGAAAACTAATTTCTGATGTAATGAAAACAGAGGACACTGTGACTTGTTCCGTTTGCATTTTAAGGTATAGAATTATTTCATAATCATTTGTTAATCCTTTTGACGCATTTTCTGCACGTGTTTCAAGGGCTTTTTTGTTCATACAGAAGTTCAGATTTGACCATGAGCCTCATGCAGGGTCTTGTACAATTTCTCTTACTTTCAAGGAATTACGAATCTTCAAAATATTTGCATTAAAGTATGAAGAGAGGAAGATAAACAGATTGACACTAAAGAGAAATTGCAGTGCATTTCAAAAATACCTTACAGACAACAGTAACTCATTGTCTGATTTGTGAAAAGACGGTATTCCTGTACACAGAGAATGAGAGAGGTCTCAATAACCAACTAGAAAAGAAATTCATGTTTATTAAATACAATGTAGTTCGAAAAAGAATAGTTGACTTCTAGACTTCATAATTGTGTTTCATACTTCCACATTGATCAACATTGATCAACTATGTTCTTATCATTTTTTCCCAGTTTAAAACATCTGAAACTACACTGCAAGTACATTGAGATAAATATTGATACATTTTTTGGGGTATTTAGGAATGTTTAATTAAAAAATTTTAGAGGTAATATGGACCAGGGTTTTAGTGTGAAAAGTGCTAGGGTTTGTGCTATCTAGAATCCATAGCACCACAATCAGGATAAAATGCAGGTGATTTGATTCTGTGACCTTCGTGAATTAGATTTTAGCTGAACAGCAACACTATAACATATAACAAATTCAAGACAAAGAATATTAGGATTTGAAAATACAGCATTAATGAATTTTGAAGTCAAGAGAGTGTAAGCACTTAAAAAATACACAAGGGCTTTTAGAATGTATTTTTTATTTTTTTTTCACTCTGGAAAAGCTGAGTTGAAAGAATGTAAAATGCCCTGGGTGATTTTGATAGAAATTCTATAATGCATGGCAAATGTACTGAGGAGAAGTGGTAAATATTTAAGAAATACTTGAACAGACTGCAATTGAAATCCATTCCTGTTTAAATTTAAACAGCAAAAAGGTTGGAAAAGGCCAACATGATTAAGTAAGGTGATATAGAGAGCAGTTCAAGCAAGAAGTGAAGGGTGTTAAAAATATATACATATGGCATAGTAAAGAACAAGACCTAAAAGAAATATACAGAAGTAAGATAAACCAATAACTGAAATACTGAAAGCTGAATTACACATAATTCTGAAATAAACAAAGGGTCTTTCAAATTCTGTGGCAATAGAGAGCTGAGAAAAGAAAAAATTGACTTCTAAGAAAATTACAGGTTATGGTGTGCATTGACAGGTTCTGTTTTAACCAGATGCTTATTGAGACTCCATGTTCTACCTGGTTACTCTGCAGTCAAACACAGACTTTCATGAGCAATTTCTTGCCAACCAGGAGGAAGAGGAAAGAGCTGACATCATTTTGGAAACATCTGGGCTATAGGCAGGGTTTTGGAGTGCTGCAGCAGAAGAGGAAGCAGGTCACAACGAGGAACTGTACACAACATGCATATGAGATGCAGGAGCAGATGGTGGGAGGTGATGGCATCAGAGAGTTCCGCCTGGTTCCTTCTCACAGGTTGGTGTTAGGAACCAGAGAGATTACCCTGTATGGAGGGGAGGGAAGAATTATCTACCTCAGATTAACTCCCTTTTCTGTCTCTGTGTTCTGAAAACCGAGTATGAGATCTGAGAAGCTAGATCACATTGTGTTTGATTTGTGATCATTATGCATGGGTGAGAATAAAATTCTGCTCTGTGCTGTCTACTCAGACAAAAGGCAAAGATAGTCAAATATTTATGAAGAGGTTTCCTGGACAGTAGAGTCAGACTATTTTTTTCTTTGGTGTCACACATTCTTCAGAAGAAATTAAAAACAAATAACAACCATCACAAGGTGTGATTGTAACACCAGATTTCTGATCCTGACAGAACAGCACCAAGCTATGTAAATTTATCTAAGCTGCAGGGAGTTCTACCCAGATGTCCTGTTGTGTTTCTCCACATTGCTTAAAACATATTTATTTTGTGACACTTTTATTTTTAGCTAAATAACTCCTTAAGAAGAAAACTGACAACAGGAACCAAAGGCCACAATAGAGGAAAAAAAGTGCAAAAAACCATGTTCTAGAACTACTTTACTCTATTGTTTGCATGTCTTCTCTGATATAAAAGCTTGATTAATTGAAATTTTTGCATTTCATTTTCATGTTTCACATAGGGTAACAGACTCTTGCAGGAATTTGCATTACTTAATCAATGGGATATAAATGAGAACAGGATTAAATCTTCATCTAGAATTTTTAGAAATTTCTCTGTTGCCATTTTACCATACTAATTCCTTGTACTTTGGTGTAATAAGGTTATTCCAGGTCATCAAATCAAGCTTCTCTTATTTGAGGTAGCAACATCCTATAATCACTTCCACAAACTAATGAATACTGCCTAAATATTAGTTCATTGGACTCATTACATTTGTCAAAAGCGCATTCTAGGAACCATGTTTCTGATGACTGGACACCTTCTAATATCCAGCATAAACTGACTGAGGCATACTTTATGTTATTTTATGTCACACTATGATGGTATTTAGTTTCTTTATAAGAAACTTGATTTTAAAAATGGTTGTTTTTCTGAATTTAAATTTAAATTTCAATTTCAATAGTACAACATAATGCATACCTAATATAAATCCCAAATTATCAAAATGATTATATGGATTAATCACTGTAAACTCTAATAAATACATTCACAGGACTCTATATTACTATTTCTAAAGTATTGAAACTGTAATTACAATGATTTAAGCTTATTTGCATAACAACAACTAGACTCGTGTAGTTTAATAATCTAATAGATCTGTAAAACCACATAATTCAAAAGCCTGCAAGATAATTTTTGCCACAGCTTTAAGAATTGTTATTAATTAGTGTGGAAGTTTTTCTTACATTTCAGAATATCTGATGCAATGGCAGATGGTGCACAAGCAATTTGAGTATATACCAGTTGAATTTTGGATTATTTATTTGTTTTATTGAGTTCTCCTCAATACAAGTACAATTATCTAGGGAAAAATTCATAAAAAATGAAGCCCTACGCAGAGCATGATTTTCTGTATCTGTATCTTGTAAAATTTTCCAAAAAATATGTGAAAAGTCCCAACCCTAATTTTTCCTTGAGTTGCTAAAAGAGAAATCCAACAAATTCACCTTTCTGCATAATGAATTTACAGGCTGTTTTTCTGTTTAATGAAAATGCCTCCCTTTTTCTTCTTGGTAATTTGCTTGGTTGCATCTTTCTCTTAGGAATGTATAGAACATTGGTTTCTTAGTTTGAATCTCCTATGTTTAGATTTCTTCTTAATAGTTCTCTGCTTTGTAAATTTTTATGATTAAGCTTTTTGACAGCCATTTGGGATTTTGCCCAAAATCTTCTGTTACCTGAGGTGAATGCTATTACTGCTCCTTGAAACAACAGATTTGAAAATCTACATTCAGTGTGGTCCCAATCTTCAATTTCCTATAAGCAGACCAACTAGAATTCCATGTCTTGTTTTTATTTTAATTATTTTTCTGAGGTGTACCATTTAGGGCTTCAAAAAAGAAGGGCAAATTTAGGCAGCACACAGTCAGAAGATATTTTGGAATTCTACTTATAAGCTTGACATTTCATTCAGTCTACCTCCCAGATCAAATTCCTGTGCAAGTAAGAGTCACACACCTACTTGTCCATGAATGATTATCATGCAGTTTAAACCACAGAAAAAAATCTGAGAGCCGGTTGTCTTTGGTTTTACACTGACCAGTTGAGTTAGATTTTTGCTTTTGCACATAGCCTATGACATTCCTCTTTACTATCTGTGCTTAGCTCTTATAACACATTCTGTAAGGCTCCATACAATGTAGATTTTACATTGCGCATGGAATTTGATGTATTTTTAACAAATCATATTAAATGACATGGTATGAAAGCAACTATGTTTATCTAGGTAGAGTTTTATTTTAACATTCTCACTTAAACATATAATATACAATTTTTATATTTGACTCACTGTAATAATCTAATGAAAAAGTTTAATGAAATGACCATGTTCTGGACTGTAAGAACCTAAAAAAACTTCTTAGGGAAAAGAACCCAGAATAGTAAAAATCAACCGTTTCTTTTACATTCCCATATTCTTTGCTTCTTTTCAAATTTATTATACAGTTTTCCTTTACTTTCAACACAAGAGACAGTTACATGATTTTCAGCATTATATGAATTTTCTCTATTTTTCATAATTTCCTAGTTCTGCTTAGATGTACCAGATTTAATTCTTTCAGCCTGATGCATATTTAAATCAATTGGGTTTGGTTCAAAGAAGCATATGAATGGCCAAATGAGTCACACCAAAGATTACCTAGTCTTTATGCACTTCAGTTATACAAATTTACGTCTCATTTCACGTAAACTGTTAAGGAATCAATGCCGAAAGAAGTGCAAGGAAAGACAGTGGGATATTTCATTCAAGTACTCTCCTAGTCTCATGTATATCAAGTAAGTTTTAATGTGACAATTTAAGTGCCAGTAATATTACATTTGATTTAGCTGTATATAAATAAGAGCTTCAAGATAACTGATTATTGCAATTTTTCTATTATAAGATGCTTTGAACCATAATCATCTAATTTTCTGTCATGAATGGTTCTTATTTTTCTGTTATTTTGTCTTTGAACTTCTTTGCAATAATGGCTCTTATAATCTGAAAATGTCCTTGAAGTATAATTTTGAAACCTCTCTTTGAAAATGGCAACAATTTTCCTATGAAGTTGATAAAATTGAAAATTTCTTTTGAAAAAATTAAGAAGCAGCATGACATAAAATGCTTAGCTTTGTCAGATCTTAAATGATGGAGCTAACTAAACAATTTTATTATTTTACATACAATATATCTTATTTTATAGTTTCATATGTATTTGTTCCAAAAGCCTGGAAAGTCCTTTCCCACCTAGTAGGTTGCATAATCATCTCAAAAGAAGAAATATCATGCTTCTGTTGTCATACATTGCATTTAGAGTTACTGTTTTATATTTTACTATATTAAAGTGCATTTCAATCTATTGTAGCAATCATTTAAGATCTGAACCAAAAAATAATAGTTTATACTATGTTATATTTGTTTTTATTTTGAATTATTTTAAAGAACACTATGGTATCTGGATTAACTATTAAAATAAAAAACAAGGCAAGTAAAAATCCCACCAAACCAGGCTCCCTGCCAAGATACCAACCAACCAAAAACAACAAAAAAGCCCCAAATCCTTTGCTATGCCTTTCCTGTGCTAAAGTAGAAGTGTTGCTTCCTGCAGCGTGTTAACTGTGCAAGAAATTTCAGAAGATCTTATATACCTCCAGAAATGATTTTTGTTTATTTTCTGAACCAGAGTCTTGCAGAGTCACTAAAAAAAAACCTCAAAATCTGTGTAACTCATTTAGCTTCTACTTATAAACTCAGACACGTTGTTTCTGCCTCCCAAAGCATAAAGGTTGTCCTGGTGAAGCAGGACTGCAGAGATAGAAATAATGTTTTGTCATGTATTATGGATGTCAAGATATAAGGCAGAAAGAATAAGCAATCATTTTGAGGTTCTGTGGTACTCAATTAAAAAAAATAAATAAAATTACTTAACTTGAGTAAAAATTATGAAAACAAAGCATTACCTTCCTGAGAAACTCGTGATCCAAGTTTTGTCAATTTTACATAGAACGGAATTTTGAGCACCAGGAATTTTGTAAGTCACTGAACTAACGATTTTCAAACCTGGTAATTTAGTCAATGTCCATGGGATTTTAAAACTTCATTTTGAAAATTATTTCATAGTAATGAAATTTACACCTTCTAGGAACAAAGAAAAGATTGTACTGTATCAGGCAAGTATTATATTTTGAGATTTAGAGCTCAGGGCATCACTTTATTTCCTAGCCAATAATGATTTGTCAAATTATTAGTTAATCTGAACCAATTTTTTATTGTAAAGAAGTTTTTAATCCACTTCTCTCTTTTTCCCCCTCCATTGTGTCACACCTACAGTGTCCGTCATTATGTCCTGGGATAAGAGTGTGAGTATGAAGTAGGCTGTTTAGTAGACAGGCTTTAAACAGTAAAGCTTAATACCGGACACAACATTTACTTAGAATGTTTAGGGATATTAGTGAGCTACATAACAAAAGTATTGTATCATTATTCCGAATTCTAAGTGTTTTCAGAAAACTAGATTAAGTACCTAACAAAATAAAAAAAATTAAAAAATCTTGAAGTATGTGCAATTTTATTTTTTTTTACTTATTAAAAGAAGCATTAATACTAATAAAACCCACTGGATACCACTTTGTTTTGCTAATATGCCTTATATATTTGCTAATTATGCCTAATATACTTTCTGTTGAATTTTTATATTAAACCACTATCCATTTACAGAGGCATTAATGGAAGTTTACTGGAAGTGACAAGAGAGCAGTCTATGCTGTAGTCACTACTTGGCTTATTGATATATAGCATGTTCTGCACGATTAATTAGAAACTCTGTGACATAGATAAATAAATATATACCTACATACCAGATGTATCTAAGACAAGCACACTCTCTTTATAAAGTATATATAAATATATATACTTTATATATATATAAAGTATATATATGACAAATATTGCAATATAAGTAACATTTTTGTCAAGCCAGAACGTATTACTTTTTACAAAATTATAATGGGGTGAAACAAGGCTGCATTCTTGCACCAACTCCATTCACAATCTTTCTTCAGCATGATGCTCCAAAGGGCCATGGCAGAACTCGAGGATCAGGATGGTATCTACGTTCAATATTGTACCGATGGAAACCTATTGAACCTAAGGTGACTGAAGGCCCACACTAAGACCTTAAACCATCTTGTCCGGGAGCTGCTTTATGCTGATGATGCCGCCCTTGTCACCCACACAGAAGCAGCTCTGCAGCATTTAACATCCTGCTTTGCAGATGCTGCTGAGCTCTTTGGACTGGAAGTCAGCTCAAAGAAGACAGAAGTCTTCTATCAACCGGCACCTCAGGAAGTCTTCCATCATCCCCATATCACTGTTGGCCAGTCAGAGTTCAAATCAGTTCAGCAGTTTAATTACCTAGGTAGCCTCATCTCCTCGGATGGTAAGATTGACGGGGAGATAGACAACAGATTAGCAAAGGCATATAGAGCTCTCGGAAAACTCCATAAAAGAGTTTGGCAGAATAAACACAAAGATCAGTGTTTACAGAGCCATTGTGCTGTCTACTCTTTTATATGGATCCGAATCATGGGTCATTTACCCCCACCATCTGCGACTCTTAGAACGCTTCCATCAACACTGTCTCCGTACAATCCTAAACATCCACTGGTCAGATTATGTGACTAATATGTCTGTTCTAGAACAAGCAGCGGTTACAAGTATTGAGGCCATGTTGCTGAGAACACAGCTGTGCTGGGCAGGACACGTCTCAAGGATGAAGGACCACCACCTCCCTAAGATCCTGCTTTATGGTGAACTTGCCACTGGCTGCTGCATGAGAGGAGCCTCGAAGAGAAGATACAAGGACTCCCTGAAACAACATCTCAGCCTTGGTCATATTGATCAACATAACTGGTCTACTATGGCCTCCAATCGGGAGGTCTAGAGACCCACTATCTATAACACTGCTGCTTCCTTTGAGAACGCATGCAGGATCACTCTCGAGGAGAAAAGACAACAGAAAGAATCTTGTCTTGCAAAATATACCATCTAAGGAGACCCTTCTGCTGTGCCTTTTGCAACCAGACTTGTCTATCTCGCATTGGCCTTTTTAGCCACCAGCGTGCTTGTAACAAATGTGGGTAGAGCCCTTCCCAAATCTTTGTTTGCAAAGCCTAGCCATGATGAAAAATATGACAGTTGTATGTTTTTTGTCCTTGTTCTCTTACCATACAAAGGGAATAGAAAGATTCTGACAGAGGGAATTTGACTTCCTAATTTTTAAATTAGCATAACCAAATTTATACGTTCAACATTTTTTCTCATCATTTTAATATTTGTGCTTTATTGTGCTCTTGCATCATAGGGGGTTTTTGGTATTTTTTCTAGTGTTTGGGCAAAAGTAACCATTGTTTACTATCTTTTCTGCAATGATGAGCTCTATTTTGTGCATAAAATATTATAAAACAGTTACTTATTATTTACTCCTCAGAAATCTACATTTGCAATGTCTGGAGAAAAAGTTTAGTCCAGACTTAATAAATTGATGGCTCTTATGTCATTATGATATTATCTATTAATGTACCATTATTTAGAGATAAAATCTTTACCTGTAAAGCTCTTGATGCTGTGTCTGTTACCATGTCCCAAAAATATAGTTCATAGGGCCACCGCAAACCTTGAGCCAGAGAGACTTTTTCCATTGGATTTTTTTTCATTTGTACTTTACAAGAATCCATATAGACACAGACATAGATCCATTGTCATATTTTAAAAACAATAACAAAAAAATTATAATAACCCTGATAATTCTGGATGGATAACTAACAAAGAAGGAAAAAAAGCTGGATTATGGTCAAAGAGTCTAGGAACTGCCCAAAGGAAATTTGTCCCCTAGCAGTATTTTTGATATAGAATAGTTTTACATTAAGTTAAATTTTTACATCCCAAATAATTAGTCAAAGGAGATTCTGGAATACTAGTTTCTTCTCATATTTCTTTCAATAAAGAAAGACCATAAAATACTTACTATGGAAAAACTCATGAAGCAACTGAAGCAGTTTAATATTTATTCATCTTCTAGCCAAAAATAATATGAATAATAATTCACCTCCTCGATTCATTTTCACACAAAAATATTTATTTTATTATTTATTTATTTACTTATTTATTTTCCTTGAGATGGATTAGAAGTTACTTTCTTTTTTTTTTTTTTTTCTCCCGGAATCTTCATCAGCATAAAGGTCATCCAGACAATGTCCCTCTTCCAAAATAAAAACCAACAAAAATACCCCCATAACATTTTGAATGTTTTGTTCATCCCTAGTCCAATTATTCCTTTTGTAATACAGACTATATCACGTTGCATCTTTTTTTTTTTTGGCAGAAAGTACTCTACACCACTCCTTTTTTTGCTGACCTAGTTAGTGAAGTAAATTTCAAAGGCAATATTAAACAAGTGCTAAAAAAACTTCATTATTGTTCTACATACATTTGTATATGTGCTGGTTTAATGGTAAACTGACAGGGGAAATGAACCCAATTCAAAAGAAAGATTATAAGTCAGAATAACAATTTAATAAAATAATGCAGTAAATAGGATTATACAGACTAACAACTGGTTTTAACCCACAAAACCCAAATGTATAACCCAGTACCCTGGGGCATGAACAGTGTGGTGTTCGTTGGGCCCCCTGAGTCCAAAGTAAAAGAAGAGGGAAAAACCTGTTGGTAAGAGTGCTGTTGCAGTCCAGTCAAGAGTGGTGGTCTGCAGTCTGGTTGAGAGTGGTGGTCTCAGTCTGATTAAGAGTGGTGGTCACAGTCCTTCTCTGGGTCCCACAAGTGGTTAAAAAAGTCCCAAGACTCCAAGATTATGTATATCCTCTGGTTCAGGCAGGAATGCCCAGTACCTCCCTCAGGGCAGGGAGTTCCACAATGAGTGTGAGCACAGGAGCATCCTCCTGTCTCGCAGGCCTCTTAACACCAGTTTATAGCCTGAGGAGTCAGGCTGCTTTGGGCAGAGGGTGTAAATGGTCTATTGATAACAGTTTCTGGGAAATGGCATGGAAGGCTATAGAATACACAGTTTTGGGTTACACCCATACAGTGATGAACTGGTCCCAGCTGCTCTAACTGGGACAGCATATTCAGATGAAGTCCTTTGTTCTAATAAATCTGTATTCAAATAATACCGCATCATAATTCAAATAATATCAGCAAGGTCAGCTATAAATGCTCTACCTCCTTGTCTGACCACCAGGTTGGTGTTTAATATCTCTCTCCCCTTCTCTCTGTTTATACTCTTGGTATCTGTGACTATTAAAATGTTTTTTACAAAGTGGATTAGTTTCAGTGTGAGAAATGAGAGGAATTCCACTTCTGAATAGTCAACATCCTTATACAGCTTAGGGTACTCCCAAGAGGTAAGAGATGATGTTTCCAATTTCTCTTTATAAATCCTACAGACACAGGATTTAAAGTTGTCTCCACTAACTCTCCTGTGAATGCTTTAAGCACAAAGCTTTACTGTATTCTGAGCTGGAGCTCTGTAGAATAATTTTGTCAAGAGAGATTAGACCTTTTCTATTGCATGATATATCAAATCATAAAGAATGATGACAATTATGAATACTTAGTATGATGCTAAAAATTTGATCTTCCAATCCTCCTTCTACTTAATACATATTTCTGTATTTCTGTGAGGAGATGGAGTGTCCACAGGCATACATGATCCCATAGGATAGGCATTATGTATTCATCATTGAGAGAGGGGATACAAACATTTGTCCCTCTTTTTGAAAATACAGCTTGTACCTCACAGACTTCACAAATTTCAACTTCAATTCACAAATAAATTTGTAACTAACACATCATATTCTATCAGTAACAACTTTTCTCTTTTTTTCTTTCTATCTTTTTCCTTTTCTTCCCTTTCCCTTTCCTTTTCTCTTTCTCTTGTGAGTCAAATAATTAATTTTGCTAACCACTCTAGTGATTACTCTATCTTTTCTTTAGTTGTGTAAATTTCTTGGGTGCCTACTCTCCCAGTGCTTTTGTCAAGTAATATATATTAACTAGGAGAAGACTATTACTGGCTTTTGGAGGAGTGAGAAGGATCAGTGAACTGAAAAGAACTGAAAGAGTAGCATTACAGAGAAAAGCACTCAGTGAGGGTTGAGGAGTGTGCAGGTGAATATTTTGCTTTCTCATTACCATTAGAATTTACTTTGGAGCACCAGAAGTCTGATTTCAAGGTTCATGAAAAAACTCAGTCTAGTATTGTGACTTCAGTGAAAAAAAACACATTCAAACCAAACCAATCCAAAAAACAAAACCAAAACCAAACAAGCAACAACAACAAAAGCAAAAAAACCCGTAACACTAAAAAGCCAAACTTAGTGTTGGAATTTGTCATGCTTAACTTTGGCATCCATTTTGTGGATAAGCACATGATTTATTTACTCGTTTTATAATTGTCTTAGGTTAAATACAGCTGACTGTTCCGATATTTTTACCGTAATTATTGACCATCAGCAAGATAAGTCATACAGCATCTTTTGAGATCACCTGGAAAACTCAGCACTCATTCAATGAGATCTACACCTTAGCCACTCCCCTCATTTTTGCCTTGCCCATAGAGTTACCCATTTACCTTAGCACTTCAAATCACTTTGAAGCATCCACTACAACCATGTCAGAAAACAGTCACATCACAAAAGTTCCAAAATAAAACGTATTCAGCATAGAAAATAAAGCCTTTTCATGGATTGAGAAAAAGCCCCCTCCACCTGGAGCTGGAAGATAGGTAGCTCCAGGGATGAATTTTTGGTGCTGAGCCAATTAAAAAGCTTGATATGCCTCTGCAGAAATGACATATTACACAGAACCGGAAAAGAAGGTTTATTGGCATAGTTGAAATTAGAGAAGCCATGAGGTGGGAGAGAGAGAGGGACAGGGGCTTTTCCCCCCCATGGTCCTCCCCTGGCCAGGGGGCCAGGTGCATGACAGCAGCCGAGCCGAGACCCCCACTGGGACTGATGGTCGAGGGGGAACCCCAAATTTGGAGGGACCCCCTGGACTGCAGTGTTTTTCCCCCACTGCTAGTGAGAGGTAGCAGCAGAGACAGCACAAAGTGGCCAGAGTGGGGGCCAGAGCCGAGACTGAGCTCCTGATCAAATATTGTGAAGCAAATATTAGAATAATTCCAGAGGGCAAAAAAGAAACTGCCTGGAAAGCAGCAAAGCATGGCATGGAGCCAGAGTCTGAGTTTGCAGCAGCTGAATAAGTACCAGTTGAAACGGAGCAGACAGAGAGAAGCCTGCGTCCAGGAGCTGAAATGGAGCAGAAAGAGAGAAGTCTGCTGAATGTTCTGGGGTAGGACTTAAACCAAAAACCCCCAGAACTCTTTGACCTGGGGAGGGGTGGAATCCTGCTTAGAGGACCCCCAAAACTCCTTATCGAAGGAAACTCCACAAAGTAGAGGATAAAGACTTTAGGCTTTAACTCCCTGTACTCTGTGGTGAAGACATGGTGAAAAATGGATGTTCCCCCAAAGTCATGGTAAGACCCTTGGTAATTGTGGCCGAGGGGCGAGAAGTGGGGATAGACCCCCCTGCATTCTGAAGAAGAGAGAAAGAGAAAAGATTTTCCAGCTGCTGTGAATTAGAGCTGTGGACTTGAGAGTAAAGGACTACTTCTTCTCCTCCTGGAGTTTATCAGGGGAGGGAGGGGTGGTCTGTGTAAATACCTTGTTTTATCATAGGAGAATTAGTTAAGATTGTTGTATATATTAGTTTCTATAATTCTATTTTGTTAGCAATAAACTTTAATATAATTCCCCATGCTGAGTTGTTTGCCTGTGTGAAACTTCTCTCAACATTTGAGCAAATTTGTGGGGGGGTTGAAAATTGGTTTGGGGCTCAAACCATGTCAAGCCTACAAAAGACATATTTCTGTATATTTTCCCCAGGATTACAGAAGAATTCTTCACTCTCAGGCTGTCAGGGAAAAGTAGGTAGACATACAGACACAGGCACAAGGAGTTCTTTCAGCAAATAAGAAAAGGAGAGGAAAAAAGGGAGAAGGATATGAGTCGTTCTAGAGATCAGTAGCAACAACTAAAAGATACGAGTAAAACACTGAGCACAGTTTGAAAATAATGAATTAAAAATGAGTTACTGTAACTTTTCCGATTCTAGGTACAGAGGGAAATAAATGTTCTTACGGATAATTGCTTTTCTTTTGATAGCAATTTTGTTTGTTTGTTTTTCTTTTTTTTTTCCTTTCCACATATTTCTTCTGGTTTATAAAAGCTGAATCCATAACATTCTGTAGTAAACAACTCAGGTAGGAAGAGGTCACTAAATCCTGACAGGGATGTTTCCCGACAGATTTCTTTGATTGAGGACATGTTTAACAACTTACCTTAGGAAAGATACTGGATATTTCAGTGGTATGGAAATGTCAGCACAAACACAGAAAATATGGAATTGGAGAAAACCTAACCCAAGTTGTTTCACCCATATTTACCTCAACATATGTGTTATGGGATAAAGTCAGTACCAAAGAACGGATGATGTTGACAGGCACTTATGAAGAACAACTAGTTTGAAACCCTGCTTAAAGCAGGGAGATGCCTACAGCAAGGCTGCCCAAGATCATGTTCATTCGCATTTCTAATATCTCTGAGGAGGAAGAGTTCACAGCTTCTCTGGGCAAACTTTGCCAGTGCTCAGTCACCCACAGAGTAAAAAACTGTTTCCTGATGTTCAGAGGGAACCACAAAGGTATGTTGCTGTTTCATGGCCAGCTTGTTGTCCACCAGGACCCTCAGGTCATTTTTCTGCCAAGACACTTTCCAGCTGGGGAGTTCCCAACCTGCATTGGTGTCTGAGATTGTTTCTTTACAGATGCAAGACTTTTTACGTCTCTTCTGTTGAACTCTTTGAGGTTCTTGTCAGCCTATTTCTCCAGGCTCTGGAAGGCAATATGATCTTCTAGTGCACCAGTTACTCCTCCCAATTTTTTATCATCCCTGAAGGTGCACTTTATGATCATTAATGAGAATGTTAACAGTACTGCCCCTGGTACTCATTACTAAGGTACCTCCCTAGTGAAATGACTCCAGGTGGACTTTTTGCTACTGATCACAGCTGCTTGAGACAGGCACTTCAGCTGGATTTTAGATCACTTCACTGTCACTTGTCTAGACTTCACTTCAACACTTTTTTACTGAAAATATGATGGGAGATAGTATCAAAAATATAGTATACGTCACTTATTCTGTTACTTGCTTTTACACCGCTTCCTATCTCTACCATCTTTTCAAGGCTGTATAGATGAGGCTGCAATTTTTCCACATTTTTATGATATACAGGGAAGGAAGTAAGTCAAATAAATAGGAAGTTAGATATTTTCAAGAGAATCACAGAAATAATATTCTTACTTAAGATTTATGTGTTCTGTGCTAGAGTAAGTATATTCTGCCATGTAGTCTCATTATTACTTAGTACAATTTTTGAGGATAAAATATGCCTTCAGATCCTGTAACACAGAAGTAAATATTATTAAAAAATATATCAACACCCCTACTCAAAAAAAACAACAAAACCCACAATATTTTTAACATACATTCAGTATGCAAAATTTTTGCTTAGACTCAGCTCAGTTATCTATCGTTTTATCTATTATTCTGTCTATGACAAAATACCTTTAAAAACATAGAAATGAACAAAACATCATCATCAACAACAACAAAACACCATGCCTGTATCAAGGTCTATTAACCTTGAAACCTGAAAGTTATCCATTTGAGGAGAAACAAAGAAAAACCAAAACCCATTAAATTAAGTGTTGTGTATGTCTGTATGGAAGACAAACAACAAGCTTTAATTGTGTTTATGAAAGGTGCTCTTAAGACCTGTGAACACCAGCATTTCATTCTATCCACATATCCACAGCAGCTGAAGCATGTTTCCTTATGGTGCCTGCCCTAGGTTTCAACTCTGAAATGCCATATCTGCTGATATGGTTCGTTTAATGGCCAAGAAAAGAACCTTAACAAAAAAAATCGTTTGTGTGGATCACTTTTGTGATGTAGAAGTCAATAAAGTCATAAAGTCATCCTAATTACTTTTACCTGGTATAAGCAACAACAGATATTGAACTAGTGACCCATAGAAAAAAAGGCTTAGCACAATGTTACTCATTTCTTCGCATCTTCAGCTTCGCATGTGCTTCGGCTACTGCTGATGTTCCTCTGACCCTGTAGGAAACATTTTTTATGAATTTGTACAGTAGGTGGGCATCCAAGTCAAAGTAAGATGGTATTCTGCAAGTCATGTGCATCAAGCAGTGCTCATGCTCTTACAGCAAGAGATGTTAACACTAAGAAATCTTTCTATCGCATTGAATGAAAAACAGTAATCATAGATTCATAGAATTAAGGTTGGAAAAGACCCTTAAGATGACCAAGTACAACAGGTGGCATCACCATCATTTTCACCATGTCCTCAAGTGCCATACCCAATAATTTTTTGAACACTGCCAGAGATGATATCTTCACCTTTTCAGTGAACAGTCTGATCCAATGCTTTACAGTCCTTTCCATTTTTTTCCTAATATCCAATCTAAACCTCTCCTGGTACAACTTGAGATCATTTTTTCTAATCCTCTCAATTGTTACATTGGAGAAGAGACTGACATCTACCTTGCTACAACCTCCTCTTAGGTAGAGAACAATAAAGTCTCCCCTGAGCCTCCTTTTCTCCAGGATAAATATTCCCAGCTCCCTCAGCTATTCCTCATCAGCCTTGTGCTCCAGACCCTTCCCCAGCTATATTGCCCTTCTTTGGACACGCTTCAGTGCCTCGGTGTCTAGTCACTTCCACCTAGAAGTCACTCCTTCAAGTCAGTAACAAAAGTTGGATTGGCAACTTTCTTCTAAAATGACCACATAGCTAACCTTCATTATTTTTTCCCCTTCAAAAATGAAAACTGCATGATTCTTCAAAACATTTCTCTATAAAGAATATTTTAAATTTTTCACATTTCCTGTGTTGTCTTGACAATATGCAATCAGCCTCCGTCGTTCTTTTATGTGAGCACTAACTCATTGTGTCCTTGGGAACATCATGATTGTGTGTTTGCTGTGGTGTCACAGACTGAATATATGCTAAAAGAGGGAATACCTGCAGTTACGCAGAGGGGAGAGTTATACATATAACTTAAAATCAGAATCTGAGCGATCATGGATTCCTCTGGAGCTTTAACAGCCAGAGAGTTTTCAGGTTTTGCTGACTTCTGAGTACTATCTCATAATTTATAGCACCCGGACACAACCGAAACATTTGAGGTCCAACATTCTAATAATAATTTTGCATGTTAGCCCACACAAACATCATGAGCCATAGCCTATGTATTCCCTTGCTGAAATAATTATTACAACCAGATGGCCCTTTAAAATTCTGGGGCATCTCTAAAATAAGTGAGGATGCTGGTGTAGAGTGGTTTTCCTGCTGCTGATCATAGGGATAACACATTAAGGTTTTAAAACACCTGCTGTTTGTGTCATGGTTTTCAAAATAGCTAAGAAAATAAGCAAAATCCTTATTTTATGGTTTCATTATGAGTAGTTCTTTCAAAATGCAATTTGTTATGATTTTAACTTTCCAGCATACAAAGTGAAGTTTCATAGCAAGTGTCAAGTGCTACAGCAATCACCGTGACGGTGAGTAATTTTCTTTTATCTTCTTTTTTTTTTTTTTTTGTTAACAAAGACTGTATTTTGTTTGCAAGGCCAGGTACATTTTCCCCTGAACTTATCTTCCTGTTTGTCTATGATTAACTTGCGGATTCATAAGGAATTCAGGAGGGTGTAAGTCAGTTTTATCTGCTTAACCTGGGTACAGTTATAAATTCAACTGCTTCTTTCATCTAGGATCTCTTCCCTCAGTATAATGGTTACCTGTCACTCAGTCAAAAGTCTTAATCACTAATTAATGTTCATCATGGGATTGCAAAACTCCCCAAGTTCTTCTTCTTACTGTGCTACAGGCAGCTACCGAGAAGCAAAAAAATAACATTGCAAAACCACTCTCTCAGTAATCATTTTGGCCACATTTCAGTCGGATTATTTCGGAAACCAAAAGTGGTTGGCTTGGGGCAGAGTGGCTGGAAAGTGGCCCAGAGGAAAAGGAACTGAGGGTACTGGTGAGCAGCAAATGAACATGAGTCAGCAGTATGCCCAGGTGGCCAAGAAGGTCAATGGCATCCTGGCCTGTATCAGGAATAATGTGGCCAGAAGGACCAGGGAAGTGATTCTTCCCCTGGTGGGGACCACACCTTGAGTTCTGTGTCCACTTCTGGGCCTCTCAGTCGAGTGTTGGAACATGTCCACAGAAGGTCAACAGAGCTAGTGAAGGCTCTGGAGCACAAGTCCTGTGGGTAGTGGCTGAGAGAGCTGGGGGTGTTTAGCCTGGAGAAAAGGAGGCTTAGGGGTGACCTTATTACTGTCTACAACTACTTGAAAGGAGGTTGTAGCCAGGTGGGGTTCAATCTCTTCTCCCAGGCAACTAGTGACAGGACAAGAAGGCACAGTTTTAAGCTTCCCCAGTGGAGGTTTAGATTGGACATTAGGAAATATTTCTTGACAGAAAGGGTGAATAGATATTGGAATGGACTGCCTAGGGAGGTCGTGAAATCACCATCCCTGGAAGTGTTCAAGGAAAGACCAGACGTGGCACTTAATGTCATGGTGATGTTGGGTCACAGGTTGGATTCGATGATAGAGGTCTTTTCTGACCAAACTGATTCTGTGATTCTGTGTTTGATTAAGTTTGCCAATTCTGTTTTGGTTTTTGGTTTATGATTTCATAAGCCTTGCATTATGATTTCATAACATCTCATAACTGAGAGACAGTTCAGCTTATTCTGATGCTACACCATTCTTCATGTCAACATATGGTGCCAACAACTATATCATTTTTCATTTCAGTAACAGAACCTGGAATTTGTGGTAACACAGTGGGGGAAGGATAAGGTCTGGGTGGACAGAGGGTTCTTTTGATTGATGGGGGTCCCAGCCAGGCTGGGGCCTTGTAAGGTACCTCAGCCTTAGACAGGTACGGGGGCCAGAACGGTTGGTCAGTTTGTTTGTTTGCTTGTCTATTTATTTCTTTCGTTTTGGCTCTCCTGCGGCTACTGCCCCGGTTTGGCATGTTCTGGATATATTTGCTTTGCTCTGTTACAACCTGAAAGAGTGGGCAGGACAAAGGGTTGTTACTGGAAATAAAAGACTTGCCCAAATCGTTCTAACAGGAACGTAGCCTATGTACCCCTGTGTGGTTGCGAGCTATGCTGGCGAGGGTTCATGCCTTCGGTAGGGTCGCCCATGCCAGACAGGTCAAAACCATAGGACCAGATAAACTACATCCCTGGGCAGGATGAGCTCATTAGCCTTCTGGCAGTCATCCTAGGAGAAGGACAACTCTCATCCCAAACCCGGGCAGATGGAGCTCGCTTAGCCCTGGAAGGCCATCCATCTCAGAGAAGGTCACTCTAATCAAACCTACGTCCTGAGGACCTCGCTGCCACCGTCCAAGCTTGCTCGGCCCTGGCAGATGAACCTCAGGATTAAAGGGTGGGTTCAGTTCCGCGCATACTGCATCTCACCTAAAAAATCCATTGCGCAGGCTTGAAGGCTTTACCCACATGCAAAAAGTCCTGTAGCGACGGGCGAGGGTCGAAACGGTAGGTGAAAGATGCACTGGGAGCCGCAGACTCAACCCTGCATACAGGCGGTTCAGGATATTGGTACAACGCAGAAAGAATCGAACCTTGCAGAATATACCATCTAAGGAGTCTTTCTGCTGTGTCTTTTGTAACCGGACTTGCCTTTCTCGTATTGGCCTTTTTAGCCACCAACGCGCTTGCATGAAAAATGGGTAGAGCCCTTCCCAAATCTTCGTTCGCGAAGCCTAGCCATGATGATGAACAGAACCCAAGATTTCATGTCTCTTCAGCTCTATGCGTAGAATTCCTCTGGGAAGAATAGACTAACATGAAGCTAAGTCCTCAGTACAGTGGTAATCTAACCAGTTTATATATATTTTTTAAGATGTCTATGAAAAGATGAAAGCACAGACATTGCAAGATAAAACTGAAAATTAAGTGAGTGACTACTGTGCCAGTAGTGTCCAGACTTTCTCTCGTTTTGAGATATCACAGTAATGTGTGTTTTAAAAAGCAACTGGAAAATATAGATATTTCTGTTTCCCATATTTTAATGAGAATTCAGTGCAAATTTTAAGTTCCATATTTACAATGTTACATTTCTCTTTGATTAAATATTGGGAAAAAATAATTTTAGAAGGCAAAATGAAAGTGTTCTCATTTCAAAACAGTAGGAGCAATTCCAGGCAGCTTTGTCAGAATTTCATGTGTATGTTTTTCCAAACAAATATGACTTTCAACCATGTTTCTACAAAATAGTTTTATTTCCCTAGTGGTGCCAGAGGAAAAGTGTATTTCTGAGATAGTTTGAATTAAGATCACAAATCAATTGAATCTCTACTGTATGCAGAAATAGAATTAAGAAGAACCAATGGAGCCCTCATGCCCAGTCCTCTATGACTCCAGGCAGCTTTATAAAGACCTTTCACTCTAATAGGGTTAAGAAAATATTTACTGCAAGTAGTAATTATGTACATGCATACACAAACACACTATGTTACTCAGTATTTTATGAAGTGCAGAAGATCAAAATCCAAAGGATGATAGAATGACAGATCAAGAATATTGTTTTGCTCCTTCATATGCAAAACAAGTTGGATGTTGATAATTACCTTGATATTCGATATATATACATAGCCCATTGAGGACAGCCACAAAAAGTTGTTTTTAAACTAAAAAAAACCCTGATTTGGTGATGTCCTGGCTTATATATCTCTTTCAATTTAATAGTCTGGTGTAAGGGTCTAATAAAGCTACCACAATCCCAGATACAGAGGCAAAAAACTGGAATGATTTATTGAACACGCGAGTGCTATTTAAGGGTCTCAGGGGCTTCCATGCTAATGAGGAGGCAGGGTTATTCCAAACAGGGTATTCCACAATCTATTAACATTTCCAGTAACAGTGATGACATAAGGGTAAAAATGGATTTACATTTCTTGGATCCAGTATCTACATTTAGAGGAAAAAGGATTTGATATTTCCAGTAAGCAAGATTATACTGGGGAAGGGTGGTCAGCTTTTCCCGGAATAAGGATTTACACAGGGATTGAGAAAACAATGAGATATCTGATAGCATCATGCAAAATCTCTCTACTTCCTGCCGGGGGAGATCAGGACAATCCACATGAAATGGATGTCAATGGACCTTCTCTGGTCTTTTAGATGATGTTTTTTTCCCCAACCTCTATGGCCCAAGGTTTCCGGCTTAAGCCCACCAAGCCACTTGCTGATGACAGCTGAGGTTCTACTCTTACAGTTCAGTATAAAGCAACAGCCAGAGAAAAACAAAAATCATTTCTCATGGGGAACCTGAAGCACAGCTGGTTTTTGCCAGTGTAATGAAGGTCAGTACCACAGAAAAGAAACTTAAAGTATCGTTCATTTAGCTGCACAGCACATGTATTTTATTTCTTTCTTTATCTGTTAAATTAACACATATTTAAATTTAATCTCTGCATATCTGTTGAAATTTCTTGAAGATATTAAAACCATAGATATTTTGCAAGAGAGTGGAGTATGACTTAATAAAAAATAATTTTAAAAAGATCATATGAACTGAGAGATCCAAAGGATATAGGGTTTTGACGCACAGCTTTCACACACACATAAAATTTAAACCATATAACCGCAAGCATACTTCAGAACAAAGAAATGGCCTACCTCACATAAGCCATTCCAGGTTCTGTGTTTAACTCTAGGTTATGCTTTGTATTAACATAGATGATGCTTTGAAATAAGCAAAATTTCTCCATTCTATCTTAAAAATAAAATCAAAACCAAAACAACATACAGTAGGAAACTGCATCTAAAACATACTCACCACAATGGAACAGGAAGGGGCACTTAAGGACAGCAGAGTGGAAAAAAGGCAGATTAGTGTGAAAGGTATTTCAGAGTTTTGATTTATAAGATATATTCTATTAAGTTTCAATGTAACTTCTACTGTAGCAGTAGAATTTTTTTATCATATGTAGGATATATTTGAGGAGGGGAAATGTGACAGCCCAAAATTTTAGTGGCTAGGAAAACGGTGGAATTGAAAATGTTAATGTTTCACAAATGAGCTCTGACATTGGAAGTCAAATCTGATAAAATGGTTGGTGAAATGTACTGCTATGCTGGGACTAGAAGTTATTTTTTAATTCAGGGAGTGATTGCTTCTCCACAAAAAGGAGCTAATAATCCTTAACCTTAAGCTCCCTTCTTGTGTCTCTCTTCTTCCATCACTGGGAAGATAGACGACAATGATAAGTCTAATGCTGTCCCATGTTCTATGTTGTGCCCAAATGCTTGATTACTTTTGCTTTTGACCTAATGCCCACTAAAAATGAAGATAAAATTGAGTTCAAACTTGTGTTTCAGAGGTCAAAGACCAGAACTTTCCCTACTAACTACTCAGTCCATTGTTTTTATATCACAGAGGTAACTCTGTCTGCTTTATAGAAAACACAATTTTACAAAGAGCTTATGAGTTCTCAGCCTGGAGAACAACACTGCATTTATTGGGACCATTACTAGCATAGACTGAAATTTCTAGTTTTAATATTATCTAACAAATATGAGGACAGAACCAAGTATTCCAATGAAGAAAAATAAAAAATTGGTAGCATTTTCTGAAAAAAAAAAAAGTTGTGTAGATAATCATGTTACTAGGCTTATATGGATCACTGCAAGCATAATTTGACCAAACCTGGAAAGAGAGTCTGTTGCAGAAAATTTACATCTCCTAATAAGGATTCACAACAACCCTTATTAGATGTATTTTTTACATTTCCTTCGGTAAAGTATTTGGTCATATTTTCCACAGCTTATGTTTAAGTGACATAATTTCCCAAGATGGAAATTTAAATGCCACATAAAATCTTAACTTCCAAAGAACAAAGATGAGAAGAAAAGTCTTAGTGCTCAGGTATTGAGGCTGGAAATTACAAAGAAGAATGAAGAATGTTATAAAATTACTACAGTGTTTAGGCTTGGATTTTTGAAATATCTGACCAAATTTCTTGTGCAATACTGAAGTAGTTTAACTCAGCTCATTTTTAGACAGATAACTTTAAACATTAAAAAGAGAAAAACTCAGACAGGGAGGCACAATTTGCTTTGTAGAAAGTTAAAAGCTTTTTCTTCTGTATAGTTTATACTACTACAGCATGTAGATAGAGCACTGTGATTTCCTTGGACTCTGCTTATAAAGTCTTTATAAATATTTTTATAGATATTCCACTTTCTTCTGATAGTATAAAACTGAATAAGTAAAAATGTACAGTTAAAGAATTATCTGCTGTACCATTGAAATCTCTAATACTGATGTAGCTGTATATCTACTTTTATTCCTAAAAAGTCCCACTTGAAGGCAAAACCAGAATGTATGTGATACCATCAGAAACAGAAAAAAATCTTTAAGGAAAATGGAACTGAAAAAACTAGTTAGGGAAAACTTTACATCCTAGTATTTTATCTCACTATGCAAGTGACTTAACAATCACTGTCTGAAAGGCAAGTAAGTAATGGAATCATTACTAATTCCTGAATCTTCCTGAAATTTGTGCTGAAGCTAACATTCTGTCTTACACACAATGGCCCTCGAAGATCTGTCTTTCCTAGGCAACCAGAAAGGGCACACAGACTTGTGTCACCTCTTCTAGAAAAAAGTCCAGAAGTCTGTCATGAAATGTGCTTCTTCACAGAGCATCAAAATTCATTTTTGATTCTCAGGAAATTTGTCCTTTTTAAGTAAGGATAATACCTTTACTAATAGTGGGATTTTGTATTCCAAAACGTTTTGACTTTCCCAAGGGTCTTGATTTTAATGGACAGATTAAACAAGGATCATTATAAACCATGGCATAAATTAAAATCTGCCTGTTTACGGAAAATTTGGCTCTACAATTATATGTTTTCTAGAACTATTAAGGATGGGTAGTTCTTCATCAAAAGTTTATATATAATTATATACATATATAAATTAATCATATATATATATATAAAGTTTTCAATCAGGGTTCACAAAGGAAAATTCAAATACATCCTTCAGTGGGTTTTATTTTCCATCTGCTTAAGTAGTTTCCAACTTACCAAAGATGACTTAATCTCAATGGACTTAAAAATATAAAAATAATTTAAAAAAAAATTTTTTTCATTATAATATCAGAAAGTCTAATTCATTAAAAACTTCATGAGAGTGCACTTAAAAAAACAATTATGTATATGCCTTTCAGTGGGAAAAAATGAGATTAATATTTTGCATTATTTAAAATGCAAAATTTTTGTAGATTACTCTATAAAATAATCTAGTATAATTTTCCATCTGATGAAAATTATTATTGAATCCAGTTTCATGAAATGGCATGCATTTAACTACTTTCTGCTTTTTGACTAATAACAACCATACTGATGGAATTTTCACACCAGTAGTTCCCTAAGCATGGTCTAAAATTATTTTTCTTGGCTAAACATGAAGCAAAATCCATTCAAGATTAGTAAATTACAAAACCTGTAACCGAGAGGCTTGTATTGACAATGCATATTAACAGGAAATAAAAACCAGTTTTTCTCAAGAAGAGTATTTTCCTGTGAAGTTGACAATATCATAAACACTTTAGTTATATTTTAAATTGTTCAACTGACAAAAGCAAAAGTATTCCCAAGGCAAGGAACTTTTCTAAAGGAGATACTGCTGGGAAAGAAATCTGTAAAGAGAGATGACGTGTGACACAGTGTGACTATCATTTCACTATAACTCAGTGGCTGAAGAATGGGAAGATGAATCAGGCTACAAGTTGGTTTTACTTCCTGTTGGCCTACTAAGGAAAGGGAAGTAAAATATATACACATTTTCCCCTCTCTGCCACTCAAGATGCACATAACGGTATGGGGGAGAGAAAGGGGAGAAATACTTCTTTATGACCTGTGGATCATGTATCCTTCTGCATACCTTTCACTACATCACAGTTGAATCTTGCATGACAGAAATTCTGTTTTCCCATCTCATTTGTGATACTTGTTGTACTGGCTTCTGGTACAGGATGGCTCTAACAAATAACCAAAGTGGAAATCAGAAGTAACATTCCTTTTCTATAGGACTCAGCAGGTAAGGGTTAAAAAGTAATTTTCAGTTTCACAGAGTATTATGGAGGCACAGCTGAGCTAAAAGGAATAAGAATGGATTTAGGAGGTAATGAAGAAATCGTGACTGTTATCCAGTGAAGAATACAAGATTCCTCTTGGCAAGTCAGAATCTTAGAAGAATTTTTGGAACTGAACAAAGATGTGACTAAAGTCTTTCAACTTAATAACACTCCTTTCAGGCATAGCCAAAAGTTTAAATGATGGCAGTCCTGGAAGCAGACTGCACAGAACCTCTACAAGAAATGATAGCTCACTGGTACCATTGCCTAATGAATATTAAATGGGGAGTTTGTAATCTATCACTTGCCTCCCCCAAAGAGTTTTCTCCACAGCCTGGTTCTGATACAGTCCAGCTACACAACCTTTGCTCAGACCTCTAAAGACATTGTTAAGTTATAATGAAGAGCTGTGAGAAAGTTTGAATATCTATGCAAAGTAAGGAAGGCAGAACTGCAGGCAGAGCCAAGATTGCCGAAACAGTGATAGTGACTCAAGGATTCAAGAGGAATAACGTTCACATGGTAAGGTAGAAAATCCCAGGACCAAAACAACTGAGGTGTCAACAGACCAGCAACATAAAAAGTGTGTTCAGGCAGTGGGATCTGACCCCTTCCCATTCCAACTGAAAGCTGCCTGGCCAGCTGTCCTGGTTAGAACGGCTGGGACCAATTCATCCCTGGATGGGTGTA
>NW_020925707.1:3931434-3978727 GCF_003984885.1 Neopelma chrysocephalum
TACACCCATCCAGGGATGAATTGGTCCCAGCCGTTCTAACCAGGACACCAGCAAATGCTCAGTGAGGGTGGTGGGCATGCTGACACCTAGCCCAGTAGTTTTTTCTCCTTACCATCTCTTATGCACAGACCGTTAATTGTTTTATGTTTTTGAGATTGCAAAGTATATCCGCTCATGGCAAAAACTGCCTTAGCAGAGCAACATGGAGGGGAATGGGTATGTGGTTGACATCTCTATCATTCGCTCAGTTAGAAAAACTGCAGTCAGGTCTGTCTATCCCTATGTCCATGCTTCATACATTCATATGTTCTAACCACTTCTGGAATCAAGCTCTAGACTGGCGTCCGAGTCCCAAAATACTTCTGTATTTTTCTGTATAATAATGACTTTAAAAATACAGTTACATCAGTATGTAAAAGGCACATTTGCTGTGTCCTCCATATTTCCAGAGTCTTACATTCCAAAGATCTTCAGTAAGATAAATGAAGTGTAGCAATAATTCACAGCAACAAGCTGACAAAAATATTGAATTATTTGTACCCATTTTCTGTGCTTTCTGTGAACATGATAATAAGTTTGATGAAATTTGTAAAATCACATTTAGAGTTTCTGCTTAACTATAATGGTTAATTTCCATATATTTTGCTTAAAAATATTTTTGTGAGACCACATTAACATAAAAATTAGTATACGTTCATCTTTTTTTAAAAAGAACACTTAAATCACTCACTGTATATTAGATACAACCAGATATGAAGCTCTAGTGCTTATTTTCTTTCAAATAGTCACAGAAGGCTAAAATTATAATGGAACACTTTACTCAAGTGAACTTGGATGTTAACAGTTTCTGAATCTGAGTATAATCAATTATTCTAGGGAAAGAGAGCAGAGGGGAAGGGTTTTGAGCGGGTCATGGTTGTCCTCCGACTGGCGGGTGGGAGAGCGGGACTGTCCCGTATGAAACGTCGCAGGTGTGCAATGCACCTGAAATTTGTGGTGTCACAGTGGGGGAAGGATAATCGTCAGGGTGGATAGTGGGTTCTTTTAGATTGATGGGGGTCCCAGCCAGGCTGGGGCCTTGAAAGGCACCCCAGCCTTGGATGGGTACGGGGGCCAGAACGGTTGTTCAGTTGGTTTGTTTGTTTGTCTATTTACTTATTTAATTTTGGCTCACCTGCGGCTACTGCCCAGGTTCGGCATATTCTGGATATATTTGCTTTGCTCTGTTACATCCTGAAAGGGTGGGCAGGACAAAGGGCTGTTCCTGGTTATCTCCTTATGATGGTGTATAAATAGGTGTTAGTAAAGTAGGAAATGAAAGATTTACCCAACTCGTTCTAACAGGTACGTAGCCTATGTACCCCTGTGTGGTTGCGAGCTATGCTGGCGAGGGTTCATGCCTTCGGTAGGGTCGCCCATGCCAGACAGGTCAAAACCATAGGACCAGATAAACTACATTCTTGGGCAGGATGAGATTGTTAGCCTTCTGGCAGTCATCCTAGGAGAAGGACAACTCTCATCCCAAACCCGGGCAGATGGAGCTCGCTTAGCCCTGTAAGGCCATCCATCTAAGAGAAGGTCACTCTAATCAAACCTATGTCCTGAGGACCTCGCTGCCACCGTCCAAGCTTGCTCGGCCCTGGCAGATGAACCTGAGGATTAAAGGGTGGGTTCAGTTCCGTGCATACTGCATCTCACCTAAAAATCCATTGCACAGGCTTGAAGGCTTTACCCACATGCAAAAAGTCCTGCAGCGACGGGCGAGGGTCGAAACGGCAGGTGAAAAGTGCACTGGAAGCCGCAGACCCAACCCTGCATGCAGGTGGTTCAGGATATTGGTCATTTGAGACTGATGGAGATGACAGTCTCTTGGGGCAGCACCCTGAACAACCAAGCAGCCTTTTCAAGGACAGCACTTCTTGCTCCACTCAGAGAGGGGCCTAGAAAAGGTGGCCTAAACAAAGCTCATCTCCAGCTTCACCCGGTTGGTTAACCGCAGACCAACGGGTATCCTCTTCCAATGTGGTCACACAAAGATCAAAAGACAAAGGCATGCACCTGCCTCCAAAGGTGTACCTAAATTAACTCTAGCATGCTGGAACATCAGAACCATGCTCGATTCTGCGAATAGCAGACGTCCTGAGCGTCGCTCTGCCCTAATTGCCCATGAACTGGCCCGTCTCAACATCGACATAGCTGCTCTCAGTGAAGTTTGCCTTCACGAGGAAGGCAGCCTCAGAGAACATGGTGCCAGTTACACACTCTTTTGGTCAGGTAAGTCCAGAACCGAAAAACATCTCTCAGGTGTCGGATCATGATCAAAAACTCTATTGTCCCTAAACTCGAAAATCTGCCGACAGGTCACTCTGACCGCATTATCTCCCTACGCCTTCCACTAAACAACAAACATCACGCTGTCATCTTTAGTATATATGCCCCAACTCTCCAAGCTGACCCTGCTGAAAAAGATAAATTTTACACTGATCTGCGCTGCCTTACCCAAAAGGTACCAGCAGAGGATAAGATCATTATCCTTGGTGATTTCAACGCCAGAGTAGGTAAAAATTTTGAAGCATGGAAAGGAATATTAGGCAAGCATGGTGTTGGAAACTGCAACGATAATGATCGACTTCTGCTAGAATTCTGCACGGAGCAACAGTTTACCATCACCAATACTATCTTTCAACAGAAAAATAGTCTGAAGACAACCTGGATGCACCCCAGGTCTAAGCATTGGCACCTCATTGATTATGTCTTGGTGTGACGGAGAGATGTCCGCGATGTCCTCCATACCCACGTGATGCCCAGCGCAGAATGCCAAACAGACCATCGGCTTGTGTGCTGTAAACTCAATTTTAATCTCAAATTCAAACCCAAAAGGGGCGGTATCCCAAGGAGAAGACTCCAAGTTAACGATCTCCAATCAGCCACAGTAAGAGAAAGATTCCAGGCAAACCTTCAAACTAGGCTCGAAAACCATTCTATAGATTCTGCAGATTCCTCTCCTGAAACAATTTGGCACCATATTAAAAACAGCATCCTGCAATGCTCTCAAGAATCCTTAGGGTTCTCCCTCAAGAAGAACAAGGACTGGTTTGATGAAAACAATCAAGAAATCCAGGAATTGTTGAGGAAGAAGAGAAATGCCCACCAAGCACACCTTGCACTGCCATCCTGTCACGCAAGAAAAATAGCCTTTCGTCTTGCATGCAGCAAACTCCAACAGAAACTCCATGACATCCAGAACAAGTGGTGGATCGATCTAGCTGCAAAAACTCAACTATGTGCAGATACAGGGGATCACAAAGGTTTCTATGAGGCCCTGAAAACAGCATACAAGCCTACATACCAGGTCCAAAGCCCACTACGCAGTGCAGATGGTCAAACGCTTCTGACAGATAAAACCTCCATTGTGAATCGATGGTCTGAACACTTTCAGACTCTTTTCAGTACTAGCCGTGTAGTCCAAGACTCAGCAATTCAGTCCATCACACAACAACCGGTGAAATACGAATTGGATACTGCCCCCACTTTAGGAGAAACCCTCAAGGACATACAGCAGGTGAAAATTGGCAAGGCAGCTGGGGTTGATGGAATTCCACCTGAAGTCTGGAAACATGGGGGCCTTGCACTACATGCTAAATTTCATGAGCTTGTGGTGCGCTGTTGGGAACTAGGCAAACTACCTTCAGACCTTCGTGATGCAGTCATCATCACCTTGTATAAGAAGAAAGGTACTAAATCTGACTGCTCAAATTACCGTGGTATTACTCTGCTCTCCATTGCTGGCAAAATCCTGGCAAGAATACTCCTGAACAGACTAATACCCGCTATAGCAGAAAGAATTCTACCTGAAAGTCAGTGTGGTTTCAGAGCCAACAGGAGCACCACAGACATGATATTTGTTCTCAGACAACTGCAAGAGAAGTGTAGGGAACAGAACAAAGGTCTCTATGTAACCTTTGTCGACCTCACCAAGGCTTTCGATACTGTGAGCAGAAAAGGTCTTTGGCAGATTTTGGAACGTTTAGGTTGTCCCCCCAAGTTCCTTAAAATGATCATCTCACTTCATGAGGATCAGCACGGCCAAGTCAGATATGGTAACACACTTTCTGAGCCCTTTCTAATAACCAGTGGTGTGAAACAAGGCTGCGTTCTCACTCCTACCTTATTCACAGTCTTTTTCAGCATGATGCTCCAAAGGGCCATGGCAGACCTCGATGATCAGGACGGTATCTACATTTGATATCGTACTGATGGAAGCCTATTCAACCTAAGGCGACTGAAGGCCCACACTAAGACCCTAAATCATCTTGTCCGGGAGCTGCTTTATGCTGATGACGCCGCCCTTGTTGCCCACACAGAAGCAGCCCTGCAGCATTTAACATCCTGCTTTGCAGATGCTGCTGAGCTCTTTGGACTGGAAGTCAGTTTAAAGAAGACAGAAGTTCTCCATCAACCTGCACCTCAGGAAGTCCCCCATCATCCCCAGATCACCATCAGCCAGTCAGAACTCAAATCAGTCCAACAGTTTAATTACTTAGGCAGCCTCATCTCCTCGGACGGTAAGATTGACGGGGAGATAGATAACAGGTTAGCAAAGGTATATAGTGCTTTTGGAAAACTCCATAAAAGAGTATGGCGTAATAAACACTTGAAGAAAAGTACCAAGATCAGTGTTTACAGAGCCATAGTGCTGTCTACTCTTTTATATGGTTCCGAATCATGGGTCATCTACCGCCACCACCTGCGTCTCCTAGAACGCTTCCATCAACGCTGCCTCCGTACAATCCTGAACATCCACTGGTCAGATTATGTGACCAATACATCTGTTCTTGAACAGGCAGCAATCACAAGTATTGAGGCCATGCTACTGAGAACGCAACTGCGATGGGCAGGGCACATCTCCAGGATGAAGGACCACCACCTCCCTAAGATCCTGCTTTATGGTGAACTTGCCACCGGCTGCCGCAAGAGAGGAGCTCCGAAGAAAAGATACAAGGACTCCCTGAAGCAACAACTCAGCCTCGGGCATATTGATCACCATAACTGGTCTACTCTGGCCTCCAATCGGGAGGCCTGGAGACAGACCATTTATAACGCTGCTGATGCTTTTGAGAAGGCGCGCAGGATCACTCTTGAGGAGAAAAGACAGCGCAGAAAGAATCGAGCCTTGCAGAATATACCACCTAAGGAGTCTTTCTGCTGTGTCTTTTGCAACCGGACTTGTCTATCTCGTATTGGCCTTTTTAGCCACCAACGTGCTTGCAAGAAGCGTGGGTAGAGCCCTCTAAATCTTCGTTCACGAAGCCTACCCATGATAGTTTCCATAGAAGGTACAGATAGCTTAGAACAGAACACAGTGCCCAGTTAATTTTTATCCATGTGCTGTTTTTGGCTGGCATAGAATCAGGTTCCTTCACAGTGGCTGGTATGGGGCTGTGTTTTGAATTTGTGCTGAAACAGTGTTGATAACACAGGGATATTTTTATTATTACTCAGAAGGACTTCCACAGAGCCCAGGGCCTTTCTGCTTCCCACTCACCACTGAGCAGGCTGGGAATGCACAAGGAGTTGGGAGTGGACACAGCCAGGACAGGTGATCACAACTAATCAAAGGGATATTCCAGACCAGATGTCATCATGCTCTGCATACAAAGCTGGAAGGAGAAGAAAGAAAGGGGAGATGTTTGGATTGATGGTGTTTGTCTTCTGAGGTCACTACCAAGTGTGATGGAGCCTTGCTCTCCTGGAGATGGCTGAACACCTGTCTGCCCCTGGGAAGGAGTGAATAAATTCCTTGTTTTGCTTTGTTTGCATGTGTGGCTTTTGATTTACCTATTAAACTGTTTCTATCTCAACCCATGAGTTTTCCCATTTTTACCCTTCTGATTCTCTTCCCATCCCACTTGGTGGGGAAGAGCTAGTGAGCAACAAACAGAAATATGTTTCTAAGAAAAAAAATAATTACAATATGAAACAATTATTTTTTCTGGTAAATATATTTAATTATATACTTCACTTGAAAGGCGGGGGGGAACACAACTCTAGCAATAACATTAAATTCCTATCTAGTTTTGGTGTGTAGTTAGAATTCATGTCTTCTTTAATAGCCAAAAAACAAAGAAGGATTCCTTCAGGGTAGGAACCTTAATTCAGAGTTTCTAATTTTTTCACTGGAGCACCTTATGCATCATCACTGAATGTTGGGTTAGCCTAGGAAATATAAGCTAATATAAGGTTATATATCACTCAAGAACCTTATGCTATATGACTTGAACATACCTCACTGCTTCAATTATTTGTGTTTAGATAAACTTTAATTGCCATTAAGTTGCTAGGCAAGTAACTCTATGCAATCAAGGAGACAATCCAGGAATAAATAAAGGTATCTTGGTAGAACTGAGGAATAACTTGTAAATATTAACAAAAGAATCTAAAATGTAATAGGTAGATATTGGAGCAACCAAAATTTTCTTCCAGTGACTTTTTTAAAAATATCATTCATATCTCTAACATCTGTTGTCGTTCAGAAATCTTCATTGATTATTCATGGATATATTTTGGAGGGGCTTTTGTGGTCAGAAAATTTGTCACCTTCGCTGTAGCATATTCAGGTAGGAGAATATTCAGTCTGGCAATTCTGATGGGGTTTAAAAGTAACAAGTGATTTTTTCCTTATCACTTTTGCAATTCATCTATAACTGTAAATTGTAAATTAAAGACATCAGCTGAAGCTCCTTTGTTGCTAATATACTGCTGGAGTCATGTTGGGCACAAGGCAGTGTCTTTTAAGCAGACTCTAAACCACAGAGAATTGCGTCTCTCCTGTGTTACACTTTGATATCAGAAGCAAGTAGCATTCAGTGGTTGCTTCAGCTCTCAGGACTTCAGGCCTTTTGCTCTCCATTCCCAATGCCATCTGAGTGAGATGCCTACTGTTTTAAGCTCAGTATTTTCAAAGGTAACAGTGATTTTCCAGTAGTACAAGAAATAAGCTTTTCTATTTAGAATTGCAATCATAATGTCCTGCCTGTTGCTTTCGTTGTTGGTAACCCACATCAATAAATTATTAACAAATCAACGATTCAGCAGATGAAAATCTAAGATAATACTGAACACTTCATCCAGATGCCACTCATAGTCCTATATTTAATTTTTCTACATCCTAATTAGCAGATTATACGCAGGAAGCTGATTTTTAACAAAAAAATCTGCTTCTTCCATTCATTCTGAGATTAAATAAATTATGCCAGGTGGGAGTGAAGTATAATATTAAATAAATGAAAGAAGAAACAATATTAGCTAATAATAGATCACTTGACAGTGTGAATTTAAACAGCTGAACTAAACGAAACAGAAATTTGAGAAACCAACCACTACAAACAACTTACTTGCCAAACATGGAGCAGAAAAATTGGCCTCTACACCAGCTATTGGTATTGAATCACATTTTTAGAATTACTTGCTTGGCTTATATGTCACAATTTCTCCTGAAGTCTTTTTTTTCCTGGAAATGTTCTATCATCTCATATCAATAAATAAACTGAGTTTTGAAAATACAAACTTAAGAAGAAAATTGTGTCATAAATACTCTGGAAATCATAAATCATCTTAATTTCCTTTTTTTAGTAATGTCATATGTGAATATTCTGCAATTGTAACATGCAAAATCTCCAAAAGACCTTCATTAGCAATGTATCAGATAGATTATTAGTCCCAGAGGAGACTAAATGGCAGTCAAAACAACAATTGATCCATTAAGTTGCAAAAGGTTACAAACACATTATTTTCAGTTTTGTTTGTCTGTAATTTGGGTTACATCACTACAGTGTTCTATAATATCTGAAAATGAATGACTTGCTACGACACTGAAATCAAGGTGGAGTAAATCTGTGGGCAATCTGAGGAATTATTTCATCAGCAAAGTGCTTGGCCTTTCTTTGTTTGTAATGAAAGAAGATTTACAGACATTATTGGTTATTTTAATGACTTTTTGCTATGATATTTCCTGAGGAAATAAAAAAGGAGAGAAATATTTGAAAGAGGATGTAAGGTAGACAAGAAATAATTAATTTATTAATGTTGCAGATGTTTAGCACAGATTATATGCAGAGATAATACACACAGGTGATAAAGATGAAACATAAACACTAGGTAAAGGAATTGAAAGATTTTTTAAATTGTCTATCTTCTATGTTTTACTCGGTGATGAGAATTATTGCAGAAAAAGTAACATACAATGATGTGAGGATTTTGACTTTCCTTCCTACATTAAGAATTCAAAATAAAGATTTGTTTTAGTTGCAACTTGAATTGTAACACTAAGTTAAAAATAGAAAATCAATGAAACATAGTGAGATGATCCCCTACAAAAAGGTACTCTTTAAGGAAAAAGAGAACTGTAACAAAATTATTGCTTTATTAACTAGAACCATCAAGTAAGTCTGAAAAGAACACTTCCTTCTGATAGGGAATGCCTTTTAACATGAGATCAGTGATTGGATTATTTCTAAAATATAGCACAATGCACTACTCTATCCAAGATTAAAGAAATTAAGTAATTTCTTATGTAAATAAGAGCATGTGTTTTATGTTCCTAAAGATGTTCTGTTCCATGTTCCAGTGCTAATAAATGAAATATATTGCGTACAAGTGGGAAAGATTAAAATCTTAAAACTTGTTCACTTAATTTGCTCATTTAGTAACAGATTTGCTCATTTAGTAACAGATTTTTTGTTATGTATTACAGTATGAAATACAAAAAATCTTATTTAAGGTAGGAGTTATGCAAAGTACAAGTATGTGATGTAGTCTACAATTATCTGCTTGTTTCTCCTGGATGTTGAACTCTGTATGCAATAATGTATGCACTGTGCATTTGGAACAGCAGAATTTATCCTGTTAGGGAAGTTTATCTGCTTACTATTCTGTCACGGTATGGAAATAAATTGACCTTTTCTCCTTCTCTTTTTCAATAATAAGTCAAAGTTTCTTATATATCAATTTCAAACTGAGACCAGTTTAACACTGTTTTTGTGAATCCCATATGTTAAAGCTGTTAGGATTCTGCCCTATGCAGTCCTGAGGTCCTGAGCCTTGCCTTAGCTGTGAAAACACTGTGCATAAGCTCAAAAATATGGTCCCAGGGAAGGATTCTGATGGGTAATCAAAACAGGTGAGTGTGTGTCAGGTACAATGGAATTGTTATCAGTTTACACTCTTATACACTGCATAATGATTGAGGAGCTGAGAGAGACAAATTACCATACCTTGTCTCTGTAAGACCAACTGAAACTAGAATTTCTTTTCCTTCCCTTAGGTATAAGTTCAGTCTGAAAAACACAAGCTTACTAGTTTTGCATGTTTAAAAATAGCAAAGACCAGATAATACTTCAGTCAATGGACTGGCTAGTATTTTTTATTAATGTCTCAAAATCAGACCTGAACTTTCAATTTCTCATGAGCTTTTTATCTCTTTTCCTGCAATGTATTTTATGTTTTAGGCTGTGGTTCTCAACTCATTAAAAGGTTGGCCCAATTTTGCAAGATGCAAGAACATTACATTTCAGACACTTTCATGACCTCACCAGAGAGATGAGAGTCACTGATTGGTAGTTGCCTGGCTGCTTCTTTCTATCCATTTTGGAAAATAAGGTGTGATATTCCCTCTTCTGCAGTCAATGGACACTTCACTGACTACCACAACTTCCCAAAAAACATCAAAGGTATGCCAAATAAAATACTAAGATTAACTTTAAGTGTTCAACTAGGTAAAAATGACTGGTTCTGTGTTGAAATTCATATGCAGAAAAATATTTATTTTTGGCTTCAAATTATTGGAAGGACGACATTCATAGAAGTGGACAAAATTAGGATATGAAATGCAGTGTTGTATTTATGTATATATACAATGATTCCAAAAAGTGTAGGATCTCTTCTGTTTTCATTGTAGTTCATCTTTAATGGAAAAAAAATATACACATTGGATCTCTCTTTGGTAGAAGACAAGCAAATTCACTGGAGTAACAGCAGGGACTAATTTACGTCCTTTCACATCTACAAATCCTATAAATGACTGAAAGAGAACTGCACTTTGGTGAACTAACAGCTCTTGATAAGTGAATAAAAAGATGATGAACTCAGCTTTTCAATGAGGAGCCTCTCAAGGCAAGATAGCCTTGAGGTTGATATCAGTCGCTCTTCAAAGCTATCAACATCATTCACGTTTTCAAATTGAGACCTCTTTTCTCTCCTTAATCTACTTTAACCTCCTCTTAGAACAAATATAATCAGGTGTTAATACAATGTGGCATGTTGGAAAGGCATATGGCAAAAGAGAAAATTAACATTTCCTGTGATAGAAATTTTATATTTTTCTTTTTTATTTAGTTAACTGGAAAAAAAGTAAAAAACAGAGAATAAACCACAAATGGTCTGACTAAACAGAACACCCAAACAGAAGAGAAACAGCCCCTGTCATAAGACTTAAAATGCAGTGAAGAAACATGTATATACTAAGATGTCAGGAGGTGTCAGAACTGGCTCTGGTTGATAAATATTACTTATCCTGATTACTGACAATGACAGCACTCCATTCTCAGGAAGCACATAGCAGTTTTACTGCTTCCCCACAAGTATAGACCAGAGTGTGAATTCACAGTGTATGTTCCCACGCAGCACTTCACTTTGAATAAACAGGGATGTAAAATATCAGTAGGAGGGTTGAACACAAGAATATTAAAATGATTCTTCCTAAGTTTGTGCTGCAACCAGTGCACAATCTAATCTGCCACACTATTTTTAAAACCGGAAAGAGGAGTAAAATATTGTGAAAGGCAGCATGACACTATGGTAATGAGTTTGCCAGCAGAAACTTTTCTTTATGCTTCATTTATTTTAGTGTTTCTTTATGACCCCTGTACAGCAAGGAGGGCTTACAGTATTTCAGCATTGAGAAAGAAATGCAAACACTTCTAAGTAAAGACAAAGGTGCTACAAGAACATATGAGACTAGTCACAGACCAAATGGGACTGGAAATGGGAAGAAAACTGAACTCTTAAAGTCAGGCTCTTCTGAAACAGTCTTCTAGTAGAAGAGGTCAAACAACCTAAGTACTTTTAAAGGAATAATAATAAAAGGAATTGCAATAGTGTGTGCACAGTTCCAGATGTTTGTGTCCAATGGCTACATTCACACACTTCCATCTTGCTGTTATAACACTGCAGTTTCTGGAAGTACATTTGTAGCAATCCAGTTGTGTTAAACACTGTACCACAAGGGGTGCTACAAAAACCGCTAACATGCTGCACACTTAACCAGCCAGTGTTGTCACTCATCCCATGATGATTCACCTTTTTCATATGACGGAATCTCACTCATCTATAATACTGTGTATATCCAGTGGTCTTTCTTACAGTGTTTCCTTAGCTTTGAAGACTTCTATTAGCGTAGGTATTTCCTTACGAATTACTACAAGCTGGAGAAAACAAAGAGGTGAGGTAGGTTCAATGCGACGGCTTTATACGTGAAAGGGTGGGGGAGAGTCCATTCAAACTTTGCAATCAGGAATGAAGGAAATTCTATAGCATGTATTCACTGGCACTTTGTGCAAGAAAACAGCCCTGTGAGTAGAGAAGCAGCATGCCTTTTGCTATACTGTGTTGGCAGAGAAGCAAGCTAGACAGACCCCATGCACGTAACGTGTCAGGTGAGAGCTCCTCATTCCTTATCATCCGAACATCTGAATGATTCTATCTGTCTGTTTCCATTGCTTCAGACTTGTATCTCTTGTGCAGGCAGGAAACTTGCACCTCTGTCCCTGTAATACTGTGGCTATCTGAACACCATGTGAAAAATACAGGCTCCTGGCATCTTTCCAAAGTGGTTCAACAGGGTAAGATGTCATGCATACTTATTCCCTGCTGCCACACAGAAAACTCCTCAACAAAACAACTTGGCCACTTTTGGACACTAACTGACAAGCTGAGAATTTGTATCAGCCAGGGTCTCACTGATAAATTTCTTAGGAGAAAGTGTAAAAATCTAGCTAGTCAAATATAATCACAGAGAGGACTCATAGGCAGTTTATCCTAGTTCTTATCACCAGTCACTATGATACTTGAAACCAACCTTATTTCACTACTTTTAAAGGTCGATGTTCTGTGAGCAGAGGTTCATTCTGAATACCAGAACGGTGTTGCAACAGACTCCACAGTTCTGCCATGTCAGATTCAGTTCAAGTTCTGATCATTGTGATATGTGTCTAACAAATAGCACAAGTAGGCTCTTCTATATTTAATATTGGCTATATATTAATATTATGTAAATATTCCTAAATAATGTATTCAGCAAATTTTTTAAGGTCATATTATTGTGTTAGATGTTACTAGTAAGTTCACTATCCATTTTTTACATGCATAACATGTTTTGTTCTAAAACTTATCTGTGACAAGCCTTAAGGAAAAACATTGTAAAATGGTCTGAACAGATTGGAGGTTTTATGCTGAAAAAAAAATCCATTGGAGGATCAAATATGATCATTAAATTACTTCAACTTTGGATCTATTATTAACCACAAAAAGCTAAGGTATTAAAGCCCTGTGCCATCCAGTTGCTTCAGGCTAGCTGTTTGCAGTAGTGCTCTTCGTTACACTGCTGTGTCTAAGCCTTCTCGCAAAGGTGGCAAGGTGGGAGCAGTCTAAGAGAGATGGATATCACCATTTTTATAAAGACAAGAATTCAGCTTTTGGTCATCCTAAAGTATCTCATGTTCTGAGTGCCCTGTTGCGTGGGAGAATGGTGAATAATCCATCTATAATTAGTCATGTTTTGATCTTTCTATTATCCTAATACTGCTTCCTTTAGAACAAACTACTCCTTCTCTCTTCCCCGCTGATATACAGCTTGGTTAAAAAGCAGATGGAATACTTTTCTAACCTTTCCCCATATCTTCTGCTGGAGACTAGTATATTCTGTAACAAATTACTTGTGGCTCTAGAATGGATGAATTTGCAGGTATAATATGCATTACACCAAATAAAAATGGATCCATTCAAAAAGACTATCAAAAGAATTATAATGTTCTATTGTCACTACCCTAAAACATAGCATTCTTTTTCAAAGAAATGTGTTTGTGTATACGTATAAAGACCAATGTGTGTTTGCATATTATATCAGAGAGAGAGAGAGGGCATGAGATAACAACTGTGTGAGTTTTTTGAAATCAAGTCTGGTCTTATTGATTACACCAGTTACTAATTTGGTACTATTTAGTGAAATAACATCAGAAATGTCTAAGTGATGAAGCAGAATACATCTTATGAGTTATAACGTGAACAACATTCCCAATAATATTAACTGGGTAATAGTTCACAAAAGAAGTAATTTTCTTCATTCTCTTTCTGGACACATAATTCACATTACAGAACCAACTAATGGGACTAATGCATAGGAGAAGATGCAGTGAAGTACTCTGCCTAGGAAGCATAGGGAGGCTCAACTTAATTAATAAAGGCCTTTAAAAAAATAGAGGGGGTAAAGAAAAAGGAAAATGTTAATTGATGTGACACAAAACAGCTGAATTTCTGAACTAGAATATGTGTGGATCAAAAAATGTCTCACAGGTGGATGTTAATTTTCTGATAACTGAAATCAAAACCCAGTCTACAATCTCTTAATCCTGTGTTTGTGTTATTGTTTGGTTTCGAGTTTTTTTACACCCTTCAGCTATAGTTAATTCGATTAATATTTCTTTGAAAAAGAGTGAAACTACATGTAATGTTTCCCTTCCCACAAATATATATATCAAGCCTTTTCAGTCAGAACTGATATAAATACTTATTATTGCCATTATCCAGCACTTTCTACTACAGAATGTTGTTCAGCTTGTCATATGCCAGTACCAATTTTTTATATTTGATCTGAAAGCTTATTCACTACGTATGTATCTACAGGTGGTAGATAAGAGTGTTTTTTACATTTCTCCCATCAAAATCTTCTTAACAATTGAATATATGCTTTGCAATATTCTGTTAAAAGAGGTACAAAAATTTAATTATATGTTCAAGTTTTATTCATCTATCAGTGTTGGAAACACTGAAACCCCCTTTGTAGCACAGTATCTGGCAACTGCAGGTGGGCAATGCAATTGAGTTTCATTTCCTTGGACACAACAGTAAGAAATAAGAGACACAGTGAATCATACAGACTTCCTGAGAGTTATTGGCTTGAAAACTTGGACAAATTGTTTCTTCTGATTTTTCTCATTAAGGAAATAAAAATAATATCTTAATACATTCTCTTTGTATGAGAATGTGGAGCACATTGCACCCATTGCAGTTTCCCTTATTGCTCCTTGTCATCAGAATCACTTTTTTTAAATTATTTTATTTTATAGAAAGATACTTTAATATCTTCTTATTTCAATTACTTTGGGGAGTGCTTTTGGGTATTGTGGTTTAACCCCACTAGGCAGCTATGCCCCACACAGCTACTCACTCACTATCTCCTCAGAGATACATTGTGCAAATCAAAAATTAATCATGGGAGCAGATCCCAAGGATTGGGTCGGGGACATTTGGAGATGTTCTGATTCAAATGGTTCAGAAGGAGAAAAACTAGAACACAGGGAAGCGTAACCCCTTATTAAGAAATGGAGATCCACAAGTCTCCAAAGTGGTCACCTCCATACTGATGTCCATACAATCCCATGAACAGAGCAAGAACTTGGTGAATTACAAGCTTAGTGAGAGGACCTGAAGGAAATTAAATACTGGAAGCTGAGGTTTGGGATTTGGCCTGCTCAGTCTGCATGGTGAATTTTTGCCAATGGTACACTGGTAAGAAACTTTATATACATGTTCCTGTGGGTCCACAGTGAATAAGGTTAGAATTTCTAGTTGGTACAGGATTATTGTTTTAAATATGTGACAGACTGACGAGTTTGGAATTAAACCATCAAGCATAATGGGTCCAATGGGTGTAACAAAACCCTGTTCCTCAGTCAGATCTCAACTCTGCCTATCCAGACTAAAGAGAATGACATCTGTGAAAGCAGATCTGAGCCCTCATAAAGCATGCTAGTGCACAAGCAACAATACAGAAAAGTGAACTAATGGCCTAAAAGACATGGTGATATCTTACAAAACATTTGGTATGTATGATTGTTGCATGTGGTCTTCATTGTCAATAACTGTTGGGGAAAAGGTGAGAAACCAAAGATTTGAGCTTTTTGCCCTACTGGGCCACTGATAAATGACAACTCCATATCTGATCAAAGGCGTCAATTCCCATTTAGAACACATGTAGGAAAACCTATTGTCAGACACAGGATTATTATATTAATTTTTAATTATCAGACAAATATGAGAGAAAAGAGAAACAAGAATATGGACTTTCCCTATAGCTTTCTCTTCAAAACAGAATTGGCTTATATAATTAATTTTAAAATATATTAGAAAGATGTATGCAAATATTTTCCACCTTTCTTCCATTTGTTTCTATTTCTGACCTACTGTTATTGTTTACTTTGGCTGAACACAAGGTATCTACTGGGCCTGCGCCCAGTCCCTCCAGAGGGAAGAGGAGGGGGGAAGGGAGAAAAGAAGAGAAAAAAACCAAAGTACAGAACTGAAGCTGTTTAGAAAGGGTGTTTATATTTACACAAAGAAAGAAGGTGTTATAAACACTATATACACAGAGAAGAACTAAAAAAGAAGATACTTCCCCACAACCGATGCTCTTCTTCCTCTAAGGAACTGCCCAACCGCTCTGCTCAGCTACCCGGAAGAGGAGGGGCCACTTGCTTCCTTCCCGTCTATTTTATATCTGAGCTGACATAATATGGTATGAAATACCCTTATCGGTAAAATACACATCAAGTGACGTATCCTATTTCTGTTTCCTTCTCAGGGAGAGTAACGAACCCATTACAATCTCCACCCCTTATTCCATACCATTTCACATCACACTCATATCCTATACTCGCCTATATCCTGAGCTTATATAGATCTTGTCTTCTGCAGTTGTTTCATCGTCGAGCACCAGGATCGGCTTAGTTCGGGTCTTCCTCGTCTAGTGACTCTTCCTGCAACACACAACCCAGAATATGAATTAGTTTTTCCCCAAGGTTAGATCTCCTTGAGGCACACACTGGGTTTCCCCATCTTCTCTCATTATCCACCAAGTATATCCAGGTCCTTGAGCAAAGACAATCCCACAAACGAGTTTGCCTTTGCTTGAGGGAGGGTTAACCTAAACTGCTTTACGTAAATACCTGTCAAGTGAATTACTGGAACTTTGTCTCCATCCACAGTGTGAAGGGGCTCTGATTGGGCAGGGCCGGCTCAACTGACGGAGCCTCTAGTGTTGACTAACCATGTAGCCTTTGCTAGGCGCTGATCCCAATTTTTGAAAGTCCCCCCACCCAATATCTTCAAAGTAGTTTTCAGCAATCTGTTACATCACTCAACTTTTCCAGTAGCTGGTGCATGATATAGGATATGATATATCCATTCAATGCCATGTTCCCTTGCTCAAGCAGTAACTAAACTGTTTTTGAAATGAGCCCTATTGTCTGACTCAATTCGTTCTGGGGTGCCGTGTCACCACAGTACTTGCTTTTCAAGACCCAAAATGGTATGTTGGGCAGTTTCATGAGGCACCGGAAAAGTCTCTAACCATCCAGTGGTTGCTTCCACCATAGTAAGTACAGAGCGCTTACCTTGGTGGGTCCGTGGCAGTGTGATATAATCAACTTGCCAAGCCTCCCCATATCTATACTTATCCCAATGTCCACCATACCATAGGGGCTTCATTCTTTTTGCTTGTTTGATGGAGTGCATGTCTCACAATCATGGATAACCTGGGAAATAGTGTGCATGGTTAGATCCACCACTCGATCTCATGCCCATCTATAGATGCCATCTCTACCCTGATGGCCTGAAGCAACATGGGCCCATCAAGCTAAGAACAACTCTCCCTTATGCTGCCAATCTAGATCTACTTGCAACACCTTGACTTGTGCAGCTCGGTCTGCTTGTTTGTTGTTGTGATGTTCTTCATTAGCTTGATTTTTGGGCACATGGGCATCTATGTGGCAGACTGTCACAGTCAACTTCTGAATCCGAGAGGCAATGTCTTGCCATAAATCAGCAGCCCAGATAGGTTTTCCTTCATGCTTCCAATTATTCTTCTTCCACCAATCCAGCCAGTCCCACAGAGCATTGGCTATCATCCACGAGTTGGTGTAGAGGTAAAGCCTTTGCCATTTCTCTCATTCAGCGATGTCCAGGGCCAATTGAATGGCTTTGAGTTCTGCAAATTGGCTCGATTCAACTTCCCCTTCAGTAGGTTCTGCCACTTGTCAGGTGGGACTCCAGACAGCTGCTTTCCACTTCTGGTTCTTCCCTACAATACGACAAGAACCATCAGTGAAGAGGGAATAACGTGTTTCTTCTTCGGATAACTGATTGTATGGTGGAGCTTCTCCAGCTCGATTCACATGTTCTTTTTCCTACTCATCGGCCAGACTGAAGTTTCTACCTTCAGACCAATTTGTTATCATTTCTAGGATTCCAGGACAATTTGAGTTTCCAATTCAGGCACACTGTGTAATCAAAGCAATCCACTTACTCCATGTAGCATCAGTGGCATAATGGGTAGGTGGCACCTTTCCTTTGAACATCCAGCTCAGCACTGGTAGTCCGGGTGCCAGGAAGAGTTGTACTTTTGTGCCAATCACCTCTGAGGCTGCTTGTATTCCTTCATAAGCCGCTAGGATTTCCTTCTCCATGAGGATGTAGTTGGCTTCAGATTCTCTATAGCTTCGGCTCCAGAAACTGAGTGGTCGGCCTTGGGTCTCACCAGGCACTTTTTACCAGAGGCTCCAGGAGGGTCCATTATCCCCGGCTGCGGAATAAAGTACATTTCTCACTGCCCTGACTGGTCCAAGTGCCACAGCGTGTGCAATCTCTTTCTTAATCCGTTTAAAGGCTTCCTCTTGTTCAGGACCCCATTGGAAATCATTTTTCTTACGGGTCACTAAGTAAAGAGGGCTCATGATTTGGCTGAATTCAGGAATATGCATCCTCCAAAAACCTATGGCCCTCAGGAAAGCTTGTGTTTCTTTTTTGTTAGTTGGTGGAGCCAATGCTATTATCTTGTTGATGACTTCTGTTGGAATCTGACAACAACCATCTTGCCATTTCACCCCTAAGAATTGGATCTCTTTGGCAAGTCCCTTGACTTTATTCTTTTTGATGGCAAAACCGGCTTTGAGGAGAATCTGGATAATTTCCTTTCCTTTTTCAAAAACTTCCTCTGCTATGTCACCCCATACAATAATGTCATCAATGTATTGTATGTGTTCTGGAGCCTTACCCTCCCTAGTGTAGCCTGAATCAGTCCATGGCAGATGCCGGGACTGTGTTTCCACCCCTGGGGCAGTCAATTCCAGGTGTACTGCATGCTCCCCCACATGAAAGCAAACTGCGGCCTGCACTCTGCTGCTAAGGGGATGGAGAAGAATGCATTTGCAATATTGATGGTGGCGTACCACTTCATTGCCTTGGACTCCAGTTCATACTGGAGGTCCAATGTGTCTGGCACAGCGGCACTCAATGGTGGGGTGACTTCATTCAAGCCATGATAGTCCACAGTCAGTCTCCATCCTCCATGAGATTTACGTGCAGGCCAGATGGGGCTATTGAAGGGTGAATGGGTCTTACTGACCACCCCTTGATTTCTAGCTCTCAGATCATCTTATGGATAGGAATCACAGAGTCTCGGTTCGTTCAGTATTGTCGTCTATGTACTATTCTGGTGGCCGTTGGCGCTTGTTGATCTTTGACTTGTGACAATCTCACAATGGAAGGATCTTCTGAGAGGCCAGGTAAGGTAGATAATTGTTTAAATTTCTTTGTTGCCACTATGGCTACACCAAAAGCCCATCGATACCCCTTTGGATCTTTGAAGTATCTTCTCCAGAGGTAATCAATGCCAAGGACACAAGGGGCCTCTGAACCAGTCACAATAGGGTGCTTTTACCATTTGTCCCCCCGTTAAACTCACTTCAGCCTCTAGCACTGATAATTCTTGACTTCATCCTGTCACTCCGGAAGTCCAGATGGGCTCTGTGCCTTGATGGCATCAAGGTGCACTGGGCACCCGTGTCTACTTAAGCTTTATATTTCTGTGGATCTGATGTGCCAGGCCATTGAACCCACACAGTCCAGTAAACCCTATCATTCCTTTCCTTTTCCTGGCCGAAGGCAGGGCCCCTCTATTGTTCCTGGTCAGAGTATTCACTGTCTGATCCTTGCATTGTCCAGCCAGAGGTCCCTTCATCAAGATTGCAGGAATTGATCTCTGTCTTTCTATGTCTCAAAGATCACTGATCTCTTTCTGGTGACTCTACATCAACTACGTGGACGACCTCCTTACTAGGTTTCTTCCCTCCTAATTCTTGTACCCAGGCTTCAAGTTTATAGGTAGGTTTACCATCCCACTTCTTTGGTCTTCCCCTTGGTCATGCAGAAAAGGTTATAAAGCAGATCATCTTGAATGTGATCACACAGCGTATATAGGACAACCAAGGGATCAGACCAAGCACGGGTTTAGCAAAAGGCAGATCCTGCCTGACCAACCTGATCCTTTTATGACCAGGTGAGCTGCCTAGTGGAGAAAGGGAAGGATGTGGATGTAGTTTATCTGGACTTCAGCAAAGCCTTTGACACCGTCTCCCACGACATTCTCTGGAAAAGCTGGCAGCCCACGGCTTGAACAGGTGCACTTTGTGCTGGGTTAAGAACTGGCTGGATGACCAGGCCCAGAGTGGTGATGAATGGTGCCACATCCAGTTGGTGTCCAGTCACTAGTGGTGTCCCCTGGGGATCAGTGTTGGGCCCAGTTCTGCTTAATATCTTTATTGATGATCTGCATGAGGGGATCAAATGTACCCTCAGTAAATTTGTGGACACCAAGTTGGATGGGACTGTTGATCTGCTGGAGTGTAGGAACGCTCTGCAGAAGGATCTGAACAGTCCGGATCAACGGGCCAAGGACAATGTATGAGGCTCAACAAGTGCTGGGTCCTGCCCTTGAGTCGGAACAACCTCTTGCAGCACTACAGGCTGGGTGAAGAGTGACTGGAAAGTTGCCCACCAAAGGACTTGGGAGTGCTGGTCTGCAGCAGCTGAACATGAGCCAGAGTGTGCCCAGGTGGCCTAGAAGGCTAATAGCATCCTGACCTGTATCTAATAGTGCAGTCAGCAGGACCAGGGAAGTGATTCTTCCCCTGTACTCAGCGCTGGTGAGGCTACACCTTGAGTACTGTGTCCAGTTCTGGGCCCCTCAATTCAGGAAGGACATTGAGGTGCTGGAACAAGTCCAGAGAAGGGCAATGGAGCTGGTAAAGGGTCTGCAGCACAAGTCCTATGAGGAGCAGCTGAAGGAGCTGGGGGTGTTTAACTTGGAGAAGAGAAGGCTCAGAGGAGACTTTATTGGTCTCTACAACTACCTGAGAGAAGGTTGTAGCCAGGTAGGGTCGACCTCTTCTCCCAGGCAAGTAACAGGACAAGAGGACATAGCCTCGAGCTGAACCACTAGTGGATGTTCAGGTTGGACATCAGGAAGAATTTCTTCACAGAAAAGGTGGTTAGATACTGGAATGGACAGTCCAGGGAGGTGATGGAGTCACCATCCCTGGAGGTGTTCAGGGAAAGACTGGATGGTGCCATGGTCTAATTGACATGGTGGTGTTTGGTTCATAGGTTGGACTCAATGACCTCAGAGGTCTTTTCCAACCTAATTGGTTCTGTGTTTCTGTAAATTTTCACACTGCTTTATTTGAGACCTTTTTAGCAAAAGCTCTGCCAATTTATATCTGACTTTTTTTCCCTTTTCATAATTGAATTGTTATTTTATTTGCTCTTTAGCAGTGACTATCAGTCTAATTTAGTGTGACCCTATCCATCTTACAGCATAAGACTGTGAGAGAAAAGAACAAAAGTTCTTCATACTAACTACAAACAAAATAGGAAAAAATATAAATGCATTTTTAAGAGCAATAGGTGAGTGTTTCAGGGCTTTCCCAACGTTCATAAACACTAATATGGGTTGCTAATGTGTTTCTTTTCCCTACACTTTAAGTCCATAAAATCAAAATGTTCTATTTTTCCATAATAAAAATGTAATAAAAAGTCATGTTCCACTTACATGGAAATCTATTTTCAAAACACCATACTTTTTCGTACTTAGAATGGAAAAAGAAATTTTCTATATTCAACAGTCTGTACCTAGGTTTTTAGACAACCATTTTGCTGTCACCTCTATTTTTTTCTCCCAGTCTTTGCCAAGCAGTTTCAAAATTCAAATCAGTAACTTGGAGAAATTATGAATGAAACTGTGGCAATTTTTTGTGGGAATTACCATGTTCTTTAAAAGACCTTTGAATATCTACAATACGTTCCAGTATATGTAGTTACAGAGCCTTGAATGACTATGAGTCGTCAGTTACACTAGGTCTTCTCAACTGTATAAAGAGGAAAACCTTATTAAATAGTTCCACAGTAGGTTTAAGTTGGTTTTTACTGTGCTGCACTATCTTTCAGTGGATAATTTGCATTGAACAATGGAAAATTCACTGACTTACACATTGTGTCTGCTTCTCCACCATGGAAGTAAACACTATAAAAAAAAATGTCAGTAATAGGAAACAGAGGATGATCTTGTTACAGCAATTCTGTAACAGGATTTTAGGCAGTGAATTGAATACTACAGTCAAGAGTCAATATATTAAATGATGCAGACAGAAATATTTTAATCTCTAAAGTTCCTTTTTTGCATTGTTGTTTTTCTTGTATGAATAACAATACATGTGGTACAAATTGATATGCTCTAGAATGTTTTGTAATTGCTAAAAAACATGCTATTCAATTGAATACGAAAAAACCAAGGGTTTTGTATGTTCTTTTATGATTAGACATTTCTATAGCATTTTACATTGTTCCTTCATTTAATCTGTACAATTTAAAGATAATTCATCCTTTTATATAAGGTCACACTTTAAAAAGATTTTATAGCAAGTGGACCATGACTGCTCAATATGCCTATTAAAATCAGAGATTTTGTTCATTACAGAGGAGGTGTCTTTATGGGTCTAATAGATTAAAAACAAAAATAAAATCCCTTGTATATCTACAAAGAGGCTAGCAAGAAATTAACCTGTAAAGCTGTAGGGCAATGATTTCTATTCATTCCACATACAACTTCCCATTAAAATTAAAACAGCAGTTCAGCTCCTGGATCCTGATGCCTATTGTGCAGTGAAAGTCTAAGAGGGATGTTCTGTATTCATTCTGTGTGCAAAATTGCCACAGATGTCAGCAGAAGAAAACAAATGAGTTTAGGATTTTCTGCGCTGGTATAATAAGTCAGACTAATAATTCATTTAGAAACGATCCCAGGCCCTTGAGCATCTGTGGAATTAAGACAAGGGCAACTTTCTTGTAACCTCAGGGGAAAAACTAACCTCTATCTTAAGCTTATGCAGATGCCTATATTTTTCTTCCCTCCTTAAGCATAGTCACACTATCACTTTAGTTCAAATGCCACATATTTGTCTCAAAGGGATATAAATGGACTGAGCATACACAATATACCAGTGAAATATCAGGCAGTGGATTTGGAAAAGGAGTATTCTTCTCTACTACCTAAATGACAAGCACCTTCAGGTTTTCAAAACTCTCTAATATTTCCCAAATGACAACACGAAATGCAGCTAATGAGAATTAATATCTACCATAACAGAAAGAGCTACCCCCTGAGCAAACTTATCTTTTTCTTCCCTCAGTGATGGAACTCTGAGGAGCACATCATTTTTTCCAGACTACAAAAAAACCTTGGACATTACTTGTAGGAATTTATGTTTATGTGCACAAACAACTCCAAACTTTAAAAGTGGACTTTCTTTAGCCGTTTTAACCACATTTGTTCATTGCCCCAACCTCAAACTACAGCTACTCTTACATCTACTGTTGTCTGGCTTTGACCAGTAATCTCTTCTAGCAGCCATGTATTCCTGATGTGTCAAATTTTCACTTTGACTTAAAAGTGAAAAAGAATTTTCATCTGTTTATCACTTAGACAGCCTAATGTGGTCAATTTCCTACTACCTGCCAGAGGGAGCAGTAAATAAATCAAATGAGCACAGATATATCTAGATAAAAGAGTGGCAATAATACGGTTTGGTAGGGAAATAAAAGTGTCAAAAAATATTCAATTCACATGGGTTTAAAACTTCATCTCTGCATTTGAGCATCCAGGGGCAAAGTATAAAACCATTATCAATTTTTACTTCAGAATTAAACGTTATAAATTCCACTAAGATCTCCAACTGCTTTACTAAACATCAGATCTGGAATCAAGTCTTTGAACTGCCGAAGTTTCTTGAATTTTTCTCTTAAAAACCAACCAACCAAACAAAAAAAACAACCAAAACCAAACAAACAGAAAAAAACCCAACCAGCCAACCATACAAAATAAAAAAAAACTCACCTTAAAACACTCCCTTGCAAAACCAAGCAACCAAATAAACAAAAAGCCCTCCACCTGACACTAGGAAAAAAGAAGTTACTTAATAATATAAAATCAAATATCACAATAAGCCAAACGTAGTTATACAATACAAGTGTAATCCTTCTGCACTAAGAAGGAAATAATCAATCTGAGGTAGAATGATCTGTGGTTGTTGTTATCTGTTGAAGAAACAGTAGACTGTGATTGCCTTAAATGCTCTGACAAAAGCTTGCCAGGTAGGCTGCTGATACTGAATCACTGGTCAAAATGTTAATAAAAATTTAATGCAAATTTTAAATTATTTCACATAACCAGATGGGCTGGGATTGTATTTTAAAATATATTGTTCCTGCTATTGGGTTCTGTAAAACCAATACGCCAAAGTGACACACCTTTTGGCACTTTTATACTTTCTTCAAGATTTGAAAAAAAAAAAAATCTGTGAATGGAAGAGCTTATTAGAAATACAAGTATGTAGCATTTTCTCTGAGGAATAGTCATTTCAGAGGAAACACCTTTGTATGGGCAGCACTGGAAACAAATATGTAGCTAACGAAAACCTAATGAAAACCTAATGTAAGCTTGCCCTTATTAAAGATATTACCCAGTGTCATCTTCTTGTTATGTTATTGTTTTAGAAAATTAATGTAGCAATAAATAAAACCATATTTATCAGTTCATAGACCTCTCAATGTCTCTAACACTTCTGTTTCAGTTTACATTCAATTTCCACTTCTATTCAGCTAGCTAATAATTGTCTTTTGCTAAGCAAGACTATATTTTCAATCTGCACTCAGACAGACAGACTTTTTTCATACATTTTAATTTGTCTGTAAAGCCACCTATAACTTCTGAAAACATTCCTTGAAAGAAAATGAATGATAAGTACGTGTTGTATTTTTGACAGAAATGTTAGATGGCTGCATAATACTTGCTAGAGGAATTGGTAACAACCTCAGTACTGGCCATGGAGTTGTCTGAACACCTGAAGTAATTTACTTACCCATTACTTTTCCTACAGAATTTAGTTTTCCTGTTCAGAGACTTCACTTGGCTATTTTCTGCTCAGGATGTGGTCAAAAAGCATAAGAAGCAGCCTGTAATTATGCTAACAAGTCCAAGAAAGCCTTTATCACTTTTTCCTTCATCTCAGCTTGCTCTTTTCTTTCTCTGTGCTTCCATATCACCCACTTGAATTACTTGGCAAAACTGACAGCATCCAGAAAAGAACACTCTATCCTTGCACACTTTTCATCCCAACACTTACTTTAAATTATAGGTACAAATATCAGCGTATTTAATATAAATAGAAGCTTTAGTGATCTACACGTTTAGATGAGACCCAACAAGACTTTTAGCCTCCAAGTACATCTGATATGAAATATTTTCTGTGCCCGTCTCATTTTCAGAGTCTCTCTGCATGTATAGGCTGCTTTAACACCTGATTTCTTGCCATCAAATGCAGTCAATATTGTGATTTTTGATTTGTATTGATGAGATTTCATGTAGATTTTGTCTCAATATAATTTGAGTTTGCAAATGCTCTTATAAAAGCTCACTGATGTTATCAGATCTGAGAAGAATAGGACAAATCTACACAGGTGATGAAGTATGAGCTGAAACAGATATAGGCTTTTGAGAAGATATATTCTTTTAAGGACGCATAACTTTTTTCCCATCTTCTTTTGGGCTTTTTAGATTATCCTATATTCTGTTCTAACATTTTCAGACTAGAGGAAAGTAATGTAAATTCTATATTTTTTTAACTGTATTGCAGGTGTGCAGAATTCAAACATGTTGACACATGGCATATCTGCAGCAGAAGTAATGTCTTGAACTCTTTGCTTTTAGAACTCTATTTGCTATATTTTCCTCCCTAAAAAAATTATTTTCCTAATAGACTTTTTTTTTTTAACTCATATCTGGGTTAACAACAGGACAAAAAAATGAGATAGATGGGCAAAAATAAAGTGTCCATTTGTGAGTACACAATGTGCACCATGTTCCAAGCACCAGGAGCACTTCTATTAGGAGTCATCATCTCTGTGTTGCTTGGTTTAATGGTGCTTTGGGATGGAACATGCTCAGTCAAAATATAAAATACCATGAAAGAAGGTATCTAAAAAGGTTTGAGCTGCTACAGAAAATTTAATATAAGTAAGGTGATTTGGTTGGGTTTTTTGTTTGCTTGTTTTATTGTTGTTTTTTTTCTGAACCAAGCACATAGAGGTAGACTTATTGAAAGAATAAAGAATTGCACCACTGCACTTCTTTGTTAGTTTCGGATTTTTCTTTGAGATACAGAGCCATGAGTACTTTTAGAAGGTAAGTTCAGCATAACTGTTGATAAGGTAAAAGAGCATATGCTGATCAAGCCTTTTCCTTTCATTCACTAAACTTTCTGCTGGAAAATCTCCATCCTTCTTTTGCTTAACAACATTCAAAAGAAATGAAGATCAGTCCCACAATGGAAAGCAATGGACCTCCAATTATTTGGAAGTAACACTACTTGTTATGCATAGAATATACTCACACAGCTTTTTTTCTAGATTAAAATTTAAATGAAATTATGCCATTGTTTTACTTAGCAATTTAATCTCTAACTATATTTAGACAAGTTGTGAAGAAAAAGACCCTGAAATGATAATCACATCAAACTAATTTTGCTTAACAAAAAAAATAAATTCTGCTACTCTTTCTCTTTATGTAACCTTTGTTATATGTCAGTCCCAGAGAGCATATCAAGAAACTAAGTAATTGAATAAGTTTTGTTATCTCTCCCTTTTGCTTAGATGATGGGCCACAGGTCAAACTATTATACAATTTAAAAGCATCTCCAAAAATTAACCCCATATTCTTGATTACCATAATATCAACTTCTGCTACGTGTTTGCTCTAGTGGTGATTAGCAAAATCAATGCCCTAAGAAAAAATTATTATTCCTTCCCACTCCTTCTCATAAATTCATAAACAATTAGATCTATGCCAGAGATTGTTCTCTCTAAGCATGCAGTTTTGGAGGTAAATAAACAACTGCTGATGTTGTAGGCAGCATTAAATACAGATGAATTCCTAAAACTAATTTGCAAGCATAGGGTTACCTTTCTCCAAGTACTTACAATTCTGCTGATGCTTTTAGTAATTCATCAGGTAGATTTCAGAAGTGGGCTACTTGTCTGGGGATATTAAAAAGCTTCCTTGTCAGCAAGCATCAAAGCCTCATAGGAGAGAAATAACACAGGAGGTGGGAACAAATAAGCATAAACTTGTTAAATTGAGACAATATCTTCCGTAGTTTATCTCCATTTTCCTACTCTGACAAATACAGTTGCTGTGGAAAAAAAATGGATTTTATTAGACTGGGTTCATGAATAGACTAAGATATCTATATCAGGACTCATGTAGACCTGAAACACCCATGGAGAGGGAATAGAGGGAATAGTTTATACCTCTATCCAGTAGGTATCAGGAAACCATTTCTTAACTTATTCTAATGGAATATAAACTCCTTACTGTATTTTTTAATAATATCATTTGCAATTTATATGAAAACATTCTCCAAGGAGATGGGAATCTTAGCCTAAATTCAACCTTCAGTTTGGTCAGGTCAAAATTTCTCAGGAATAATGTTTTATCTATCAGACATCAAGTCAATGCTATCTCATCACATTCTCTCCCTCTTTCATTCTCCCTACCTTATGAATGCTGAATTCCTTCTTGACAGCTGGAAATAATCATCCAGCATGATGAAGCACACACCTGCCCAAGAGGACTGGTGGCTAAATCATTTTGTGGAGTAGACTTGAAACTTCTTAGGCAAAAATAGAACCTGAATTAAAACTTCCTACTATGCAGTCCTCCAACACATTTTATTCTTTAATAAATAAAAAAATAAGTAAATAGAATATATAATAATATATAATCATCAATATATTTCCTAAAGTGTTTTGTCTTACTTAGATATATTAGATTAGCTCTGAGTCAAGTGCAATGCTTAGCTTTTAGTTTCAGTCAGATCTAGCTAAAATAATTGCTGGACGGTTCAGTCACACCTGCAGAAGCACACATTGACCCAGAGCTATAACTCTAAGAAATAAGAAAGAAAGAGATAAATGGAGAAAGACAGAAAGAAAGGAAAAGAGGACAGAAAAAGAGCCAGAAAAGGAAGGAGGAAGGGGGGAGGGAGGGAAGGAGGAAGGCAGGCAGGCAGGAAGGAGGTAGGCAGGCAGGCAGGAAGGCAGAGAGGGAGGAAGGGAGGGAGGGAGGAAGGAAGGAAGAAAGGAAAGAAGGAAGGAAGGAAAGAAGGAAGGAAGGAAGGAAGGAAGGACTTTTTATCTAAAGAAAATTTCAGTGCTGTAGGTAAAGGGTGTTATAGGAGAACACTGCTCCTCCTCTTTTTATGCCTGAGTTTCTTTCAGGAGTAAGTCCAGAGTTAAACAGAGAATAGTACATCACCATGCATAGTGAATCACATCCTAGTTATCCGTTGGATCACTCCTCACCATTAGCATAAACACAACAGGGATTTTCAGTTTTAAAAATTAGATGTGGGTGCCTTTGAACTCCAAGATCTTATCTAGGTTGGTGTATACAATAGAATTGTTACTCAGTAACTATTAACATCCAATAAAAGATTGACTTTTGAATTTTTAAGAAAGCCAAACCACATACTACACATTCCCTCCCTTTCTAACACTATTAAATATTACCAAATGCAAAAGTTGTTAGAGGTTGTTTACTAACAAGGATAGTACTCCAAAATTTTAAGTTTAGAAATAATTTGTTACTAAGTCTTTGAAGAAATTGTTTCAGCTTGATAAGGCAAAAAATTAATATTGGTTTCAGTAATGAATTTGCATTCAAGGACAGATCAGGAAGGAGGGTTAGAGGGATTGCCCTCTGTGTGTAAAAAAGATTTTACTGCACAGAGCTGTCTTTCAAGAAGAGTGATGAATGGGTGGACAGTTTCTGGGTAAAATTTAGGGGCCAAGACAACAAAGGAAATTTCATGGTTGGTGTTTACTACAGGCTATCAGAATAAGGAAGGCTGTTAATAGGAAGCATCATGATTGCATAGTCTGAGCCTGCTGAAAGACTTCAATCAGCCTGACATCTGCTGGAAAAGAGGTACAGCAAGCTGTAAGGAGTGTGGTGGGGGGAAACAGTTTTCCCCCCTAGAGTCATAAAGTAGTAACCCCCGAGGGGTTGGTGACCCTTTGGGGTCGAACCAACGAACGCTCCTGCAAAATATAAACATATTACTAAGACCGGAAGAGAAGGGTGGTAGTTGGAGTTGTAGTTGTTGTTGGAGGAGAGGTGGCCATGTTGTGAGCCACGAGGAAGGGGCAGGAGCCCCTTGAGGGGGCCACAGCCCCCCCCAGCCCCCAGTTGGGGGTCTACAGGGGCTTGGAACAGTGTAAGACTGGGCTAAGTATCTGTAGCTGAGTTTTTCCTCCACTGTGGACAGCAGAAGCGGCAGCAAGAACAGCACTGACCAAGGAGAAGTGGTGGCAGAGAGCCAGCAGTAGATAAGGAGCAGCAAACAGACATTGCAGCCAGGCAAGAAGACACAGAGTTGTCTGAAGAGAAAGAGAGCAGCAGCAGAGAGAGAACTAAGTTCTACAGAGAGAGAATTTGGGGTAAGGACTTCAACCAATCCCCCAAACTCCTTTAAAACCCCTCCTCGGAGGAGAGAGATGGACTCTGGCTTGAGAAGAGTCTCAGAGTGTTATAGCAGCTGCTAAGCTAAGCTAAGCTAGCAGCCAGCTTGAGGCAGAGCACGGAAAGCTCTGCAAATGGGGCTTGAATCCCCTGAAGATACAGACCGTCGTGAAGACCCCTGCGCTTCGTGATATGACGTGGTGGAGCGACCTTTGTCTGGGTGAATGCAGCCCACGGAAGACCCTTCAGTTGGAGTCGAAGGGCCGAGGGACTTTGATACCCCCCTCGTGTGTACTGGCAGAGATCCAGCTACAGCTGCTGCATGGAAGACAGAGAGAAACTGCTGCCCTAGAAAGACTTGCTGCTCTGAGAGTGGAAAGGATCTTTTTCCTTCTTCCCTCCTGGACTTTTATTTGGAAGGGAGAAGAGATTTGATCCATTGTAAATACTGTTTTGTCAAGGTAGAGATAGTTGAGATTGTGTGTGTGATGTATTATAGTATTTATTTATGTATACAGTTTTGTAATATAACCCTTCCCCCCATTTTGAGTCTCGTGTGGTGTCTGGAAAACCCATCTCACACTGGGTTGAGATGTGGGAGGGTGGCTAGAACTAGGGAATTGGATTTTGGGGCTCTCAAACCATGACAGGAGTCCAGGGAAATTCTGGAATGTGCTGAGGATAATTTCCTAATCCAGATGATAGACCACCTGATCAGAAGAGAAAATTACTACCCTTGTTTCTTACCAACACAGATGAACTAAGTAGAGAGGTCAAGACTAGTTGCAACCTTGGCTTAAGTGATCATGACCCAGTGGAATTCACACATTTGAAGTATATGGGCCAGGCCAAAACTAGTCAGGACACTGAATTTTCAAATGGCAAATTATCAGTTGTTTAAGGAATGGGAATCCCTGGGAAATTGCTCTCAAGGAAAAAAGAGCTGAAAAGAGCAGGCAGCTCTTTAAGAACTTTATTCTTAAAGCACAAGAGCTCTCGATTCCCACATGTAAGAAATCAAGCAAGGATGGTAGGAGGCCAAGATGTCCTCAGTAAGGACCTCCTGGTTAAACTAAAATGTAAGAATGTAAGCATAAAACACATAGGCAGAGGTAACAGGGACGTGTATCCTGGGAAGAGTATAGGGACGCTGCCCAATTCTGTAGGGAGGGGAACAGGAAAGATAAGGCACAGCTGAAGTTGCAAGCTGGCCAGGAATGCAAAGAATAACAAGGACTTTGGTCAGAAAATGAAGATTAAAGAAAATATAGATGATGATTGAGATAGGAGAACTCATGACAATTGGCTGAAATACCCCGCAATATTTTTTCCTCAGTTTTCATTGGTTATATATCTTCCTGCGTCTCAAGTTCCTTAACATCAAGGCAGGGATGGGGCAATGAAGTAAGATCAGATTTGAGACCACATGAGTCTCCTGAACATGTATAAGTCCATCCTAGAGTCTGAGGAAGTTGTTAGACATAGTTGACAAACCACACATTTGAAAAGTCATGACAATCAAGAGAAGTCTTTTCTTTCTTGCTAATAAGTAAAAAGAGGTAAAAGGATCTGGAAAATGTTTAACCTCCAATACAACCTCAGTTCTCTGCTAGCAAAATACCTAGTTTCTCTCTGTTTCTGTCCTGAGCAGTATGGAAGAGAATAATGAATTTAGAGCCCAGGAAGGAATTTGTACTGTGCAATGCTGGTTTGTATCCTTCTGAAGAGGCTTACCTAAAGATTTATTACAATTGATTGGAAAAATAATTGTATGCTTTTCAATAGACACTAAAATCTCTCCATATCAAAATGTAATCTCTTTTAATTAAAAAAAAAAAAAAAGAAAAAAGGAAAAAAGGAAGAAGCAGACAAAGTTAAGTACCTGCTTCAAGCTGATCTAAATTGAAATATTCCATACATTCAAGTCAAGATGCTATGTTTGATTTTGGGTTTGTCATACTCCTTCTATGTTTCTCTCTGCTGGAAAAACGCTTAATGGTACCAGTGTTTCATTTCATTTTTCATCTCTCCTAAGATCTAGTTATCCTGCAGTTGCTGTACAGCTACTGTGATACAGACTTCAGCACCCTGAACTACTGCAGGGCATTAGTGTATCCCAGAATTTATGAGTTGGCTGAGGAGTGTCAGTTATAAAGAAGAATGTGGTTTTGTTGCACCCAAATGACAGACAGATCACACTTAACACTGCAGCTCCACTGAATAGTAAATAAAGCCAGATCATTTTGGGATACAGGGTTTTTTGGATACATTGAACAAGCCAAAAGAAAGCATTTTTATTTAAGGACTGTCTGTGTTTCCTCTTAGCAGACATAAAGAAAGGTAAAAGCTTTGCACATCTTTGATGTCTTCAAATGTCACTAGGATTCACACATTTTAGAAAGTATGTGAAAATTATTAATTGATAACTTTTTATTTTGCATATGTCTAATTAAAAATGTAATAATAAAAAAAATAGTATGATGGACTTTTAAACAGAAAAACATAGAATGAATAGAGAAAAAAGCAGGTGACTAATTATATTAAAAAATATACTGTTTTGAATTTTTCCTGGAAAAAATACATATACTTCAAACCATGTTGAGGAATTAAATTTTTTCAACAGGTCAACATATGCCCGTAACAGAAATTATCTACTGAGAATTTTTCATCCATTCAGTTGAAGACCATCTTTTATATATTCTCAGTAACTCAGCTGTTGAAATACATGGATAAAATGAAGGCTGTCCTGCAAAGTTTCTGCAATGCATATAAGGTTATTGGAAATCATTAAGATAAATAGGTCCTCTGATATAATAAAAGTTTAATTTTGTTTAGCAACTTCTTAAAATTATTCTCAATTACTTTGGATAGTTAAATAACAGATGTAGAAAATAAATAAGAAAAAAGACATATAGGCAAAGAAAAACATAGAGTGAAAGGGTTTGGGAGGGGGGATAAATATATATCTGCAGATAGACTACAGTAAATTAATATAAATTGAGGCTGTGAACAGATATAATGACACCTGGAAAGCGAAAACAAACAAACAAAACAAACAAAAAACCAAAAACTAAACCAAAAGCATAAAGAAGCAATAAAACACGTGTATTAGGTCTTCCCCAGATAATTGTACTTTAAACTGCTGAAATAGATTTGACGTATCTCTGGAGATTCTTTTGGAATTAATAAATTATTTTACCTATTTATATTAAACTGGGACAGATAATTCTAGGGAAAACAAACTTTTTATTCATACATAGTGTGTTTTCCTATGTTCCTTCAAGATTTTGGGAGGTTTTCTGCAGAAGACACCCCATGACTTATTTCAGACAAGACAGCACTGGAAGCCAGGGATGTTTTCACTTTGATTTGACTGGGTTGGGACAGCTGTAGAAACAGGATGACAAAACCATAGTTTGATTGATGCTGCTACAGCGAGCATGAAAATGCTGTAATTATGGCCTGATCAAACAGTAACAAGGGAACAATGCAAATTCATAAGTCACATCAATCACAGACACAGGAACCCTAAATTTAATACAAAACCCAGGAGTTGCACACCCTAGCAATGTTACCAAAACATAATGGAATTGTAAAGTCATTTAGTTGGAAAAGGCCATTACAATCACCAGTCCAACCATGAACCCAGCAGTGACCACTAAACCATGCCCTTAAGTGTCACCTTTACAGGTGTAGGGTTGCCCTCTGAATACCAAGACGGAAAGAGTGTGAAGATCTGTCTCTGAAGAAGAGCCATGAGAAGATTGAAAGCAACGGGTTGTCTCAGAGACCGAGGTAAAAAAGAAGCTTCATGGTTGGTGTCTACTACAGGCCACCTGACCAAGGGGAGCCTGTTGACAATGCCTTCCTGCTCCAGCTGCAGGAGGTATCATGTTCATAGGCTCTTGTCCTGCTGGGGGTCTTCAAGCACACCAATATCTGCAGGAAAAGTAGCTGCAGACAATCCAGGATACTCCTGGAATGCAGGAAGAATAAATCCTTAAGCCAGGTAACAGACAGCCTTACCAATCATGGTTCCAAGTTCTTCTCTGTTTTTTTCTCCCATTCTTTATTTCTGTTTGGGTTTGGAGCTTCCGGAATTCTCCTCATTGTTTGTTCTCTAGTTGTCCCTGTGTTGGAATCACTATTAAACTTATGAGTAAGAAATAATGAGGTACTCTAGGATGTGTTGAAAAAATCGATTGACTTTGACAATTCCTAATTCTAATATGTGACAATTATGGTCAACAAAGAAGAAAAATTTAATGTAATAAATTTTCTAATGCTTTATCCAGTCCAATTTTAGTAATGTCTTACATTCTGCTTGGAAAAATATTCAATGGATTAATATATTCAACTATCAGAGAAGGGTTTCCAAATACTCAAATATTTTCATTTTCCAACTACTCAAAAACTAATAATCTCCACCTTGACTGCTATTAAGATTTGTAACTGTCTCTCCCTTATTCTCATAGCTAATTTGTACATATTTATATTTCTTTAATTTTTCTTCTATGCTACTTTCTTTATCTTGATGATAATTTTATGCTGTTTGCTGACCTTCTAGGAGTTTAATTACCCCTCTCTTATAATGAGATGTCTAGGGTTGAAGACATTTCTAGTAGTCAAAAGAGAGCTGTAGGAAAAAAGAATTCTTACTGTATTTTTCTATGTTGTGATGTACTGCTTGTGAATATTACACACCAAAACTATATAATGATCATATAGGAATCTGTCTAAAACATAAAAATTTTAAAAGCATCCTACCTTGCAAGAAAGCCAAGGCAGAGGAAGTTTGAAAGAATCATACTTATTTGGAATAGTAAAGGTGTGAAGGTCAAAACTGACTAGTTAATTTCAGCTACTGTTCTGTGTGTCTGCTACAGAGCACTTATCATGAAATTACATCTCTTCATGTTATGACCACACCTAAAAAAGCAAAAGAGCAAAAGTCATTACTTCTATAAAGTTTGTGACTTCATTTTGAGAGTTTAGTTTGCAGATACTTTCCCTCTAAGTCAATACAAGATTGATAAATAGTAAAAATCATCTGATCTTGGAAAAATTATGCAATCATTTCTTAAGTTCTAGCCAGAAAAATCATGCTTGTTATATGAATTATGCTGTCACAATCTTTCTCAGCCATGATTTCACTCTCCTCGTGATATAAATCTGCTTTCAGATGGAAACTAAAAAATTATTAAAAAAATATAAATGACAATGGTTAGTAAAATCAAGTATGCTAGGCTGTGTGACTAAAGTCCAATGAAACTAGCTTTTGAATTGCTGATGAAAACATACTTCTGTTTAGATCAGGAGCTGTAGCCTCAAACCTTTATTTTCAAATGATATCAAGAAATCTTTTTCTGCTTTTGTCTATGTGGAAATTCAGCTAAACACCTTTCAGAAAAAATATATTTTGGTATGAATATACAAAATATCATCTGTAACATTTACCATCTGTGTGGATGAACTCATCTGGTTTTTTTGCATTGTTCCATCTTTGATTTGGGTAGGAGAAACATATCTACAGAAAGTAGGAAGACAAGTGAAAATAAATAAGAATAGAAAATAAGAATGAAAGTAATCACCACCATCAGTATCAACCATATCTTTTAAAATAATTTGAAGTAGGATCGAGTTTATTTTTCTTATACACCTTTTATTGGAAGGCTCCTCTGAAAGTGTCATCTTTGTGCTGTGGAATGTTTTCTAGAGATGTCTATCAAAGCAAACATCTTCAGGCTTTGGAGTTCTTGTTATTCTGCTTTCTCCTTCCTCTTATCTACATATCATCAGCAAAGCACAGATATGACCCATTTGTCTGATTTTAGTACAGGCCAAAATTCATATGTTAATTTTTGTTTTTAAGAATGATCCTTATTTTCTCAGATCATCCTTGTTTAATTGAGTATATTACAATGTATTTAAAATATCCTAAGCGTCATCAACATCATTCTTTACGAATTATTATTATTATTATTCTGCTAACAAAGAGAACTGATTATCTTGTGGCATTAGTCCTTATCAATAACACCTTTTTATAAAGTTTAGTTCAAGGTATACTAAATGCATAATTTTTCATTTTAGTGAATTCAGTCATTCAGATTTGAATTTTGAGGACAAATGGGGATAAATATGTTTTAGGAACTAAAATCAGAACACAAAACATTTGAAAACAAAACAGAATTTCAATTAAAGTCTTTCAAGGCAGAAAATTAATTAATGAAATGTGTTACATTTCTTAATCATTAAGGCAAAATATGTTAATTAACCAGAAAAACTAAAAAAAAAAAATTACATAGTTTTTAAGGTTTAATACTGCTTCATGTTGCAAGTGATGCATGTGTAAGTCTTTTATTAGACATTTGATATAGCTGAAGCCTACTGTTCCATCTGATCATCACCAGTTAAATAAAGGATGTTAATGTTAAGACATGACTACTTAATTAGCATTATCCGCTTCATGATTAGATGCCAACCTACCAGCAGCAAATGAGTTGTGAAGATGGTATTCAAATAAAACAATTAGGTTGTCTCATAAAGCTTTGAGGCTGGTACTTAGGCAGTTTCTCATGATCATAAAAAGCTCTAAATACACTTAGGCAGAGCACATACAATGTGATCTAGCCATGAGATGTGTACTTTAACCAAAAACTGTTTTGGGAAACAAGTTCCGGAATTTTTATGATACACCTCAAGGTGAATGAAACACACATTTATGCTTAAATATAAAATAAAAATTTAATTAACATTATGTGGTTTGACATGGAATCTGCAAAGATGTGTCACGAGCAGTTTCCTTATAAACACTTCATAGAATCATAGAATGTCTTGGGTTGGAAGGCACCTTAAAGATCATCTTGTTCCAACCTCTCTGCCATGGACAGGCACATCTTCCACTACACCAGGTTGCTCAGGGCCCCATATGTGTGTGTGTGTGTCCTTGAACACTTCCAGGGATGGGGCAGTGTGGTGGGTTGACCTTGGCTGGCCACCCAGCTGCTCTATCACTCCCCTTCCCAGCCAGACAGGTAAGAGAGTAAGGTGGAAAAACAGCTTGTGGGTTTGGATAAGGCAGTTTATTTAAAGCGAAAGCAAAGCGGAAGCTTGTGCGAGGAAAAGCAAAGCAAAAGATAGTAGGGTTTATTCTCTACTTCCCATCAGTAGCAATGGTCAGCCACTTCCAAGAAGCAGGGCTTCAGCACGTGCAACGGTTCCTCAGCAGGCAGCCATTGGAGACAATGAATGCCTGCCTTCCTGCTCCTTGCCTTAGATTTTATATCTGAGCTGATATCATACAGTATGGAATATCCCTTCGGTCAGTTTGGGTCAGCTGGCCTACTTGGGTCCCCTCCCAGGATCTTGCTTGATTGAGGAAGGAATGTTACAGTGCTGATGCTGTGCTCAGCAGTAGCCAAAACACTGGTGTGTTTTCAACATCCTTCTAGCTATCAATGCAAAGCACAGCACTGTGAAGGCTACTGTGGGGAAATGAACTCCAGCTCAGCCAGACCCAATACAGGCAACCACAACTTCTCTGGGCAATTTGTAACGATGTTTTACCACCCTCATAGTAAAGAATTTCTCCCTAGAATCTAAGTATATCTGTAGCATGTAGGTCTTTATATGATAAAGATAAGCAGTTCACTCTCTGATGAGGTGGAAATCAAAGAGGTTTTATTTAAATCTCGCACTCCCTTTTATCCCCTTAGATACCATGTGACCTTAGAAGCAATGGGGTTGTCTATTTAGGCGCATGCTCCCTTGGGCTTCCCTGCCCCAGTACGTTCCCCTGTACCTTTGGACAGACCTCCTACATGTATTCTCTTTCAGCTTAAAGCCATTGCCTCTTGTCCTATCACTACATGCCCTTGTAAAAAGTCCTTCTTCAGCTTTCTTTTTGCCCCCCTTTAGATACTGGAAGGTGCTATAAGGACTCACCAGATCCTTCTCTTCCCTGGGCTGAACAGGCTCTCTCAGCCTGTGTTCATGACAGATATGCTCCAGCCCCTCCTGATCATCTCCCTGTCCCTCCTCCAGACTGGCTCCTCAGGTCTATATTCTTGTTATGTTGGGGGCCCCAGAGCTGGGTGCAGTGCTCCAGGTAGGGTTTGACAAAAGCAGACCAGAGGGCAAGAATCACCTCCTTTGCCCTGCTACCCACATTTCTTTTGATGCAGCCCAGGGCATGGCTGGCTCTCTGGGCTGCAAGCTTGCACTGCTGAGTCATTATGAGTTTCTCATCAACCAAAATCCTCAAGTTCTTCTCCACAGGGCTACTCTCTCAAATGAGTGATCCATCTGTCAAATCCATGTTTCCTCAGTTCAGAGATAAGAATGTCATACAAGCAGCACCAACTCTGAAAGCAGTTTTCTGGGTGACCTCAGCCTAGCTGTGGACCCATTTCCCAGCCCTCTTTTGCTTCCTAAAAGTGGGCCCTGATCTTGGTTTCCAGAGTGCTCCTATTCCAGAATGACTACAAGACAATGGTGAAGATTTTTCTTATCTCAATACCACAGGAAACCTCTCTCCCTTCCAAGGAATCTGCTCTGTCTGTGACATTCCTGTTCCCAGCCAGTTTAATCCCTTCTTGCAATATGGCCTTCTTACTGGCTGTGCCAGTTCATTGGTGTCAGGTCACAAATTCCCACTACTGAGCTGGTACAATTAGAATTTCCCCTTCAAACTTCTCAGACAGTGTGACAAATATACATTATATTCTTCACAAAAGAAGAGTCTGACAAATCAGGAGCCCAGTATTTGATAATTTTTGAAGAGCTATGTGCATGATTCACAGAAGCTGAAGAATCTCAGGATAAATAGCTCTTAATAAAATGCTTATTTGACTTTGAAAAATACCTCAGTAGCACAAGCAGCTACTAACTTTTGGAAAAGATTTGTTTACCTAAAGCAAGGATGACAGAAAGAATCATCTTACTTTGCTACAGCATCACTCATCACAAATGGCGAAGGAATGTGCAGTGCTCTAGTACAACTCAACGAAAACCAGGGATATCATGTTCATGGTAGGACATAGTTAACTGGCAGAAGAAATAGATGCAATTCTGCATCACCAGTTTCTTCTGTATTTGAGGTTCAAATTCAAATGATGGAAATTTTTCAAAATTGGAATTTGTCAAAATTAGAATTTGTCAAAAATAATATTAATGCAATCTACCTTCTTTTATTTCAAACTCTGCACTATTAATTCTTTGCTATAATTAAAAACATTTCAATTATAGGTATCACATGTTTTGAGCTAGTCTGAAGTGACTGTTTGCATTGAAGCTTCTCAAGATGCCACAATGTCTTAGATTCCATCTCATATTCCTTTTTCCTCTGTATACCTAAAATCAGTGGAAAAAAAATGCTAAATTTAATGAAAAAAAGATCATAAATTATATGAAAAACAGTACACTGGCTCCACTGAGAGTGATCTTTCCTTTTTACAATGCATCAGTCAACCCTACCCAACCCGATCCCTTTCTATTCAGTGCAATTAAGCATAAAAGTTTGAATTAGAAAGTGGTTAAAATATCTCACCCTACAGTAAACTTTTGTTAGCATTAAAGTGCTATACCAGGATATTTTTCTCACCCCTCAGAGTAATTGGCAGCATATTTCAAAGCAATGTAAAAGTATTTTGAGGAAGTTTCCCATGTATGGCAAAATTTCCAAGGTAAGAGTCCAACTACTGATTATATGACCGTTCTGAGAGAGTAGCAGAAGGATATAAGAAGACCAAGGAATTCTTCTCTAAATAACCTTACAATTAGCAGCCCCCTTAATGTCCTTCACTTTAAAAAATTACATTTATGGATAGTATTACTGCTGTAGAATACTCTCATTCAAAAATAGTCTGGAAGCAACATACAGGTGACATTGAGGAAATATTTAACTGTCTTTTTTTACTCATAATCCCTACAATATAATTCTATTTGTAAATTCTTCCCGTCTTTCATTTAGACATTCTCTATTATTATGAAGTGTGACAGGTGCATTTGACCCCTTAACCAAACAAGGAGCAGTTTGGTACAGGTTCCAGTGGCGGTCTGAAAAATAAAATCTAGACACAATCCCAGTCTGGGGAAGCTGGAATACTTTATTGAACACGAGAACACAATTTAAAGGCATCGGGGGCTGGACATGTTAATGAAGGGGACAACCTATGTTAATTGGGGAGTTACACAAGTTTTTACTGCAGTTTCCAAATAGTTAATTTTTCTTCTAGTAGGACTACATGGGAGATAGAGGGATTACAGGGGTTTAGACATGGTTTGATACAATCATCTCAAAAAGTCCTTTCTGATTTCTGCTGGAGCCAGGCTTAATCCATAAGGTAGAACTTTAACAGGTCTTGTGAGAAGGGTGCAGCTCCTTCAGATCACGAGGTTTTTGTCAGCCCTTGTTGCCCAAGGTTTATAGCTCAAGTTGATCTGATTCTTTCTTGCTGACAGCTGGGTCTGGGCCCCCACAGGTTCCAAAGGGGGTGAAGTCCTGAGCAACAGCTGTATGAAGTACTCCTCTAGGAAAACCACCAAGTAGCAGAGTGGCACAGTGAGCATCAATGCCCATGAGCTTGAAACACTGTTCATGCGATTAACACATGAATAGTTAGTAGCTTTTCCAAGACTCATTTGTCAAGGAACAAAGTAAGTTATGGCAACAAGGAGCCTCATGCATACTTTTCCCATTGTATGCAACTTTATTACGAGCGAACCACTTTATTCCACAAATACTAGAGACCAAGTGAGTCGTCTTCGAGTTCCCCCTGTAAGACAACATGACTGCATAGCGGTGATCTCCTCTGGAGCCGAAATGCTTCTCAAGGTTACTCTTCAAAGTGGAGAGACTTTCTGACAATGACAGATTTTTGTATGAGTCCAGTCTGAGTTCTGTCTAAATTACAACTGTAATACCTGCCAGGTGATTCTCCCCTTGAGCAGCGATGCCTCTCAAGGTAGGAGATTCCTTACTTGAGATTAAGAGACTCCTCCTTATCAAGACAGAGAGAACCCTTACTCACAACAGATCCTTGGCAAGTGACTGACAGCATGCTGAATTCATGCCAAGAAGTCCATACTCAATATTAACTGTTATAAACTTTGTATAGATAACCCATTAGATGTAAACCATTGTCCAAGTCTGAGACCAAGATGAGATTTTCTACATCTAAGCTTCATCAAGAATTTAGAAATCAAGGGAGTCCATCCTGAACCTTGTGACTTGATGGGAGAGTTTCCCTTACCCTTTTGTGTCTCTGGTCTCTGTGTAAATAATTTGATTCATTTGTGTGTTTCTTCCACATTGTAAGTGATCAAGTGAACCTTACCATCAAATTCTGTTAAGTCACAGTTTTACAACACCACATCAAACCAATTTTGCTACTACCTTTGAGGGTGAAATTTTGAATGTCTAAATCACTCATCTGCAACATATATAATATATTCAGTATATAATAGTTGATTTGTTTACCCCAAAAATGTATATATGACCCAACACTTTTCTAACTGGTAACATATTAGAGAGTGGTGGGAGCGAGGTAAACCACTGAGAATAAATTGAATGTTGTTTTCAGTTCTGGATAAACAAAGTTGTAGCACAATATTAAAAAAAAAACAAACAAAACTGAATAAGGCATAACTGTGTAAGCTAGTATACTGTTACCTTCCCGTATTTATCTGTCTGAATGAGAAAATAATTATGTGAATAGCAGCAGCTGTACTTGATGCTCTGCGTGGAAGATAACTTGTTTCATATCCTGCCTCTACTACCAAATAACGTTCAGAGTCAAGAGCTTGGATACCATTGACAAGACCATGAATATTTATTTGTGATGAGGCAATGAAACAGTTTCCAAATGTGATACTTCAAAAATAATTTTTTAGACACTGCATGCAGTACTGTTCTGGATTTCAGACTGTCTGTACTGTGGCGGTATTTTCTGAGTCAATTTCTTTAATATACTCTTGCATAAATAAATAGATAGAGAGAGAGAGAGAGAGATAGTAGGTAGATAGATAAGTAGATAGATAAATAGATAGATAAACAGACAGACAGATAACTTGAGTTGAACATTCATGAGCTTTTCAGAAATTTTCCACTTGAAAAAACCAGCATGAACTCTGCTTGAATAATATACTACTAGTGATTTCTGCTCTTTCAGTTTTCTGGCCTTGGTTGCATGAATACTACCACATGTGCACTTAAGATATTCATCTATGCATAAGCCTACACACTGGGGCCTAAAAACACTTCCTCAATTATTATTGTGTAGGTAAAACCTCACTTTAAGATTGTTTTATTGTGTGATGCTGATTACTTTACATCTCTCCTGTTATAAGTTTCTGCAGACACATCTACTCTTTGTACTGTCTTTCAAAGCATTGGTCACCAAAATTGTATAATTGTAGCTACCCATTTAGGTAAAAATACCTCATGTCATCCAGTTTTCATGAGGACTTAAAAAAATATTCAGTGAGTCTGAATTTTATGTAGGCGTTTACTTGAATAACTTCCACCTAGTTTTACTCTAACTCCTGGAACTTAATTGATTCATTTATTAAAATTAGCCTAGTAGTGGACAGCTTATTTTGAACAAGAGTTCTACAATGAATGCAAAGTAATAATCATCCCAGATTGCTCCTGAATGCTTTGCTCTGTGACCAGAGATTTGCAAGGTAAACAGTGACTATATGTTAATGTAGGTTTAAGCTGGACATTTGATATTAAGAGAAAAATAAGCAGAAAGGTGAATGAAGCAGTAGATATATTTCTGAGGAATGAAGTCAGTAGATTGCAAGTGACAGGTTCAATTACTGGTCTGTGAACCAGTGACACATCTGCCTTAAACTCTGAGAAATGGGCAATGGAAAAGGGATGAATAACTCTTAAGATTTGGAGAAAATATGTAACCATTCGGGCAGAAAATTAGCAATTACATTTTGTGCCATCAGTAATAAGTATTTCAACAAAGATCTTAGATTAACATCAGACCATGTGACAGTATATCAACCATTACACCTGTGTTCAATCAGCAACCACATCCCTCAATGTGATACTGAGCTGTTTAGTTCGAATGTGGCTTGTTCAGTGACAGGTAAGGTGGCAGACATTTGCTACAAAAGTATTCAAAATCAATTTATTTCTTAGTCTTGATATTGATCGTTGAAAGATTTCAATTTTTTTAAATGTATGCATTGATAATTTATCTCTTCATGCTTTTGTTCTGAAACCCCATCCCATTCCTCTCTAAACATACACACTGTCACATATGCTCCTCATAAACCACTACAAATAGATAATCATGGTAGTTATGCAAGCAATATATTTGCTAGCAATAACTATGCAAGTGGTAAATCAGCTTATTGAATTCAGAAAAATGGAACTTCAGGCATTTTCACCTCAACGTGGTGTCAAAATCACAATATGGAAGCTGAGTTTGTTACCATTATTATTTCATGGAAAAATAAAATTTAGTGTCAAAAGACAAATTGATGAATATCTAACCAACATAAAATAACACATTAAAATAGAACAGGTTTATAAATTCTATGCCTCTGTTTTCACTTTCTAAGCTGCACATTTTTGAAGGGATTTTAAAAAGTACTGTGAATGTTTTCATCAGTTTTCGTCAGAAATGAGAATGAGTTTTCACCAGAACAAAATCCTGCCTGTACACCTAAGGACAGAAAAGTTTTTTCCATGATGGCTGATTTCTCGATGTTGTTTGTTTACGTGTTCTTTTTCAGATTTGTTATTTGTTTTTTTCTTGATGTGTGTTTTGGTTCTTTTATTTTTTGTTTTGTTCTGGTTTTTAATTCCCACTCTTAACGTCTTTCAGAGTTAAGTTCATATTGCTGGCAGAAGTGAGATTGTAGCTTTTGTCAGCATACCTGGCTACATCTAAAACACACCTGTTACTACTCCCACAGTGCAGAAGTGATTCCAAACTGCCTGTTGTCTGTGGGACTTGAAATAGTATTCAAGTATTCTAAGCTCCTCACCCTTACAGTTTCATTGGCAATAACCTTGGATTGAGGTATCATTAATGCATGTGGTGCAGACATACTCTCAGTACAGTCCTCTCAGAACACATCTCTGTTCAGTATGAACTGGAGATCATGAAAAGAAAAACAAGCAAACAAAAAACTAAAGCAAACACAACAAAATGTAAGCAATAAAATGTATAGGACACAGTTATTACACAACAATATTTATGTTGACACTAGCTAGCTCCATATTAAGTGTTTTTACACACACACCAGATTCTTTGAGGAAATATAAGAATTCCAAGTATTCTGCTCCTGTTCAAGTATTCTCTAATTTTGCCTTATTTACCTTTCAATTTCAAATCCATTTCATAAATATAAAAATCATGCTTTTTCAATACCTCAATTTTTTTATTATGTAGCAACTGCAAGAGAAATGCTTGTTAGGAAAAATAGGTTGATGTCTACCAGTGCTAGGACATTCTCTGCAAGAGGTGGGAAACAGTGGTCAGATGGGATCCACTGGCTGCCTACTTCCCAAACCACTTCTATATTAGCCTTGTGGCTTCTCTACCTGATGAAAACTGCCTGTACAATATACAAAAATTGTCTTTGAAGAGCTATGCATTTTTGTCTATTGCCTTGCTGTTTTTGCCTTGACTCTTGCCACATGCCTGAGTGCTGGATAGGTGTAGTGTGCACGTGTTGCTGGCCTTTATATGATAAAGAAATGCAGTCCGCTCCTTGTGAGATGGTAACCACAGAGGTTTTATTTGAAACTCGCGCTCCCTTTTATCTCCCAGAACCATGTGATCTCCTTATCCAATAGGGTTGTCTCTATCGGCATATGCTCTCCTGGGCATTCCTGCCCCGGTACATCCCTCAGGTCACAAAGGGAAGGTCACAAAAACAGCGCAAAAACAACAGTGCAAACTATTAGAACAGTACATTGTAAACTACCAAAGCTTGCAATGACCCAGCACACCGCTTGCTTTGGCCTCTTATACTTCTATTGTAAACCTTTTAAAACGTTCTTATATTCCTAAAGGGTAGTGTAATTTGGAGAAATAACCTTATTAACTTATAGGCCTTGGCCTAACCGTGCATACTTATAACCTTTATTGATCTGAGGGTTTTAAATGACTGGGGAGTTCAACTTTATTAAGAAACAAGCTAAGCTTAGCAAAACTAAATTCTCTTAAAGTGACCCTGTGGCAGAGGTAGTGTTATTTGTGAGGTGTCTTGTGTTTTAATATTTGTCCAGTCATACAACTCTCTTATTCATTCACTCACACATTCATTGACGGCTGTCATTCATTCATCGTACACAAATTCATGGATTTTTTATAGACTGCTTTTTGCCACACTGGTTGTTCCTAAAGTAAACTTGAAACATAAACATAACTTTCTTATAACTTCTGCATTACTCTGGTTCTTGCTGATGTGGTTGTGTACCTTGTAGGGTTTAACACACCTGGAAGGAATCCATCTTAACTCTTTCCCTGCAGCCGCATAGGCGTAGCCTCTCTCCCAATTCACAAGATGTAGTGGTTCCGTCCACTGCCCAGAAATCAAATCTCTTACCATGACCGGTGGTCTGGGAGAGGCACAAGCCTAGGGTCTGTGTTGCTTTTCATATCTGCTTCTTTCCAGCACTGTCACAATTTTAAAAATTGATAACATACATGGCTTTTCACAGATGCTCTTGCGGGCTACACAGATTCCCCCCTTTTTTTCTGTTTAGGTAACATTTTTCAGTGTGCGGTGTGACCTTTCCACAACTGCCTGTCTAATGGGTTAGTGTGGAATACTTCTGACGTGAAAATTTTCTCATTTGATAGAAAGTGAAGCTGTTTTATTGTCAGTGTTGATCTGTTTTGGGGTACCAAGGGTTGCTAAGCAACTAAGCCAGTGTGTTTTACACTCTTGGCCTTTTTTCCAGTGGGTGTCGTGGAGGTTATGTATTGTGGATGTGTATCTATTTACATGTGCATATTTTAATATGTCAAATTCAGAGATGTGTGTGATATCTGTTTGCCAGATCTCATTTGCCATTAACCCTCTGGGGTTAACACCTTCCTGAGATGGCATGGGTGTGATTTTCTGACAATCTGGGCATGACATGATGATGCCTCGAGCTGATTGAGTGTTATTTGAAATTGTCTGTTCAGAGAACTCACGTTCTGATGGAAAAATTATTGAGACAATTTCGCTTGCCCGAAGACTTTAGGTATGGTGTTAAACATTGCTGCTTTGTCAGCTTCTCATTTCTTGTCAGTTATTGGCCCTGGCATGTCAGTGTGTGACCTTGTGTGCATTATATAGAATTCAAACTTTCTATGATTGACAAGAAACCATACAGAACGCATTTCAAACAACAGGTGAAGGTTAAGGGCATATGGAAGAAACGAACTCTCGAGACGGGATACTAACTAGCAGTATAACAGGAATCAGTTACAACGTTAAAAGGTTGTTCAGAAAATTTCCCCAAGGCAATATGAATGGCAGTCAGTTCCAGAACCTGCACAGAGCTTTGGTTCATGGTCTGCACCTCTCATTCCCATTGTTCTGTAGCAGGATTTTACCCAAGTCACTGCAGCTTTTTGTGTTTTTCCCAGATGCATCTGTGAAGGCCCTGAGGCCTTTCACTGGTTCATGTTTGCATCTGGTTGTGGTTCTTAAAGGTAAACTACTGATTTCTGCCCACAATCTCTGTTTAGGGAGATGAATGGAAATGTGACCGTCAAAGCCTGCCAAGGCAGCTTGGAATCCTGCGTCCTCAGCCAGCATCCAATCCAAATTGTCCTTCGTAGCTGGAATGTATATGATGGCAGAATCCTTTCCGTCTAGTTCCTGCAGTCGTCCTCTGCCTTTAATGACAAGCTTTGCTCTCATTTCCTTAGTAGTCCACACAGTTTTAGGTGGTGTGTGGGGCAAAAATAGCCACTCTAAAATTTGCAGTTGGTCTTTCTCAGTCTGATCCCACTGGAACAAAACTGCAAATGGCTGGTACCTGCTGGGAATGAAGGCCAGACAGATTTGCAGTTCAGGATTTCTCCTTCTCTTTCACCCTTTATTACCTTGGCACGAATGTCTAACACCTGCTTGACCTCTGCTATCAGAGACCTGTTAGACGTTAGGTTGGAGTTTCCCTTTAGCAGCTCAAACAGAGGGTGTAGCTCCTGTGTGGTTATGCCTAAAACAGGCCTTAACCAATTGATGACCCCCTGAAGCTTTTGCAACTCGTGTAAAGTTAAAGTGTTTTTTACCTCGAGCTGCAGTGGCTGTAGAGAATTTTCTTGCTGCGTGATTTTCCATCCAAGGTAAGTCCAGGGCTGTGATTGCTGGATCTTCTCTGGAGCAACCTTTAACCCTACATCTTGGACAGCTTTGATTAGCGCAGTAAGAGTAAATGGCAGTTCATTTCCTGTGGCCGTGCTTAATGGTATGTCATCTGCATAATGGTGTATCGTGGTTCTTTGATACTTCGTCGGGCTATTTTGCATTCCCTGAGGAAGAACAACCCAGCAATAGCCTTGCATGGGCCGTGCATTGTTCAAGGCCATGATGGGAAAGGCAAGCCTTGGCACATCCTCAGGGTGTAGGAAGGTGGTAAAGCAACAGTTCTTTAAATCAATTACCACTAGTGGCCAATTTGCTGGGAGCATAGTGGGTGAGGGCAGTCCAAGCTGCAATGCTCCTGTAAGCTTTATGACTGCATTTACTGCTTTTATATGTTGCAGTGTTCTCCACTTGTCACCTTTCTTGGGGGTGCAGAATATAGGGGTATTTCTGGGGCTTTTTGCTGGCGCATTGTGGCTTGCTTCAAGCTGCTTCCTCTCTTGCTCATGAAAACCGGTGGCACAGATGAGGATGGCGAGCAGCACAGTGTTGCAGGGTTCAAATTGTGAACAATTTCCATTGCATTTCTGTAGGCCTTGCTTGACATGACTAGAAGCTGTAAGCTGTAATGTTTATGCTTATAGACTGTGTGAAAATATGCAATGTTTATACTTGTTAGCTGTGTGTCTAATTATAAGGTTTGAGAACATAGTATGT